>NW_027287052.1:1987500-2137500 GCF_022747635.1 Hetaerina americana | reverse complement strand
GAACAGTTAGGGTGATAATGGGCAACCCTGCCTTACACCTCTATCCTAACACTGCTCCCGTTCCCCACCCGCACCTGAGCAGTCTGAGACATGTACAGGTTGCGGATTAGCCTCCTTTCCCTCCAATCTAAACCTATTTTCTTCAATATACTCATTAGTTTTCCCCGATTCACTCTATTAAATACTTTGTCGAAATCTACGAAACAGGCACATACTTCTGAATTGTATTCTATATTCCTCTCGATTAATAATCTCATTACTGCAATGGCATCACGCGTACCTCTCCCCTTCCTGAACCCAAATTGATCATCCCCTAAGTAATCATTTGCCCTACCCTTTTGTTTATGATCCTGAGAACAATTTTAGCTGCGTGGTATATCAAACATATTGTCCTGTAGTCCTCACATGATGTAGCCTTTACCTCTTTTGGAAAAGGAGCTAAAACTAATCTCACAAATTCTTCCGGCTTGATTCCTTCCTCATAAATACTAAGAATCAGCTCAAATATCCTCTTCCTCCCACATTTTCCTAAACATTTCAATAGATCAGCGAGAATATTATCCACCCCCACGGCCTTATTTAGTTTCATCTCCCTTAAAGCCCTTTTTTATCTCATCGTCGAGTATGCCTGGGCCTAAGCTATCTTCCTCTACGCCATGTTCCTTTTCTATGTCTAACTTTGTTGGTCTAAGCTCTTTACTATACAGTTCTTCTATATACTCCTTCCATCTCTCTTGGATCTTACCTTTGTCAGCTATTATCTTACCCGCCTTATCTCTAATTTTTAGCATAGATCTTCATTTCTTACTTCCGATTAATGATTTAACTTTGCTGTATAGCGCACCAATTTTACCCTTTCTCTGCAAACTTTCCATATCCTCACGCTGCGTCTTCCATCATGCTTCTTTTGCTTTATTTGTTGTCCGCCTCAATTTATTGTTTAACTTTTTGGACTTTATTTTGCCTAAATCTGTGTTTACATTCTTCCATTTTCTCCTTTCATCCATCTTTCTAATCATCTCATCCGTGATCCATGGTTTCCTAGTCCTTTTTGCGTATCATTCCTCGTACCTAAACCGTAGTCCCCCACCTCATCACCATCTCTTCCTTCGCCTGCCGTCGCATTCCAAACCCACATCACTATCAAATGTTTCCCTGCGGGAACACGCGCGATTATGTCCTCTAATTGATCGTATATCCTATCGGCCTCTTCTTCCTTATAGTTGCTCGTTGGCATGTATACCTGAATAATAACCAAGTTCGTCGGTTCTGCTTTTATCTCTACTAGTAGTATTCTGTCCGTTGCCTGTTCTATGTTGACCACGCTTTTTCCTACCTATTCATTTAACACTATGGCAACCCCTCGTTGGCTCTCGTCCCCGCCGCTGTATATTATTCTATAATTATCACTCCAGTAATCCCCGCCATACTTCCATCATAGACTTCTTCGGCGTCTTCTGTCCTGCTGCTTCCGGTTTTCCCTCGCTAGGGTTTTGTGGGATGACGACCGCGGAAGCCTTGCCTCCTCCGCTACCGGGCACGACACACGGTCGATTGGGCCGAGACCTTTATTTGCCAGGACTCAAAATCTCTGTATTGTCCAACATTTAATTCTTGGGAATGATAATTGAGCTGGTTTCCCGTTGCCTTCCTCAATAGTGTTTTTAATGTGACACCATCACTTACTGGCCGCCCCACTGGGGTCAGACGCCATTGCAGCCGCCTCACTGAGGAACAGACGCCGCGTGGACTACCTTTCGTCTGGCTCCTAACCTTCGACCTATCTGGCATGGGTGACCGTACCAGGAACAATTATTATTACTCCTGCCAGCACCGCTCTAGGGGTCATCGGAACGCACAAGCCCTTCCACCATGTCAAGGTTGTAGACCGGGGATGGATGTGTATATGTATGTATGTACATATTTATAGTTGTATATAAATTAAAAAGTTGTATATATATATATATATATATATATATATATATATATATATGTATGTATATATATAGTTGTGTATAAATATACATATATATTTATTTTTTTTGTCTACACTTTCAGGGTGAGTTATCGAGTTGTCGTCCGTAGAAAATAGTGTTCTTAACATTGGTTAATAAGTACAGCTGTGAAATTTTTACTGTAGGGATAATATGAATCTTAGCTTTTAGACACATCAAATCAACGTCCAATTAAAAATTAATAAATCTCACATCGGTCCACTTTAAAGATGAAATCTAATCCGTTTAAATCAGTGATATATTTTTTCAAAAATGCTCCAGGAAAAGGTTGAGTTCCGGGAACGGGAATGTCCCCTGAGTAAAACACCCAGAAATGCCGTTATGATTTTCACATGAGGGAACATATCTTGGCTGATTAACAACACTGATTTGCCGCTCGGACCTACGTATTTTCGCTGTGAAACGAAAACCCTTCGTTTTAAAAACTTTCGGTAAATCTCAGCATACTCGACCGTCACTTACGCTGCGTCTCGTAAGCCAATATTGTCGTGCAAGGAGATTGCATATTAATTCCCAACTAACCAATTTTTTTATGCTACACAACCCGGTCTGGACAATACATTGCCTTTTTTAGGTATCGCTGCGAATGTTTTGTTGAACTGGGTACCGGAATATAAAATGGTGGTTAGCAAAAATGGTTAAAAAAGTATGTTTGGCCAATCAGTCATTTCTCAACTTTTGTGCTACAACTATGCATCACCGATCTGTGTAAAACTATTCTGTAGTAATGCACATATATAAAAACGATAGGTTACGTGATCCGCAGAATGAATTATCATTTTAAAAACATAGATTTCATAGGCGTCCAAAGATGGCCTAATAAATATTCGCGCATAGCCTCGAGGGCAATCAGCAGAATGGCGTGACTTGAACGTTCCCGTCCGCCATTCGTAATATATAATGAAGTGGGCGTGTTCATCTACATCTGCATAATACTCCGAAAGCCACCGCAGGGGTGTGTGGTGGCAGGTGTTAGGCCACTACCCGTAAAAGAGAACAAAAAAACTGCAAAACCAATATATATTTTTATGCAAATCTACACCTACAGTAGCGTATAAATTAGTGCAAAAACCTTTTAAGCTTACACGCATGGAATTACATATACCATCAACTAGAGTACACGTATGCATTAGAATGTAGTAAAATTCATCCAGTAACGTCCAAGCTAGAATTGAATTGTAAGTAGGCGAAATTCTGCCACCACATGGGCATGCAACATGCAATGGTCTCTTGTTCATAAAAATGTTTTACAATAGACAATCTAATTTCTTTTCCTTATTTCTCAATATCTATATGCAATAATGAGCATAGGTTAGTTAAATTCATGGGCTCGGTTATTCGATCATCTCGTTAAATACTTATGAACATTTTGTGCACAGACTTATTGAAAATTGCGTGGTGACTCTTATGGTACTTGTCGACTTCAAAAAATCTCCCGATAGCGTACACCACCAACGTCTAATGAAATTTTCAATCTTAACTTCTCTAATTCATTGCCCAACTGGTACCATTTCTATTTTGGCATTAGGGCACATGAGATTATTGATTTTGATGGCAATTTATCCGTTTGGGCTCAGATCTCTCCATTAAGTAAAGTTGTATTAAAACTTTGATATTTATTTTATTTATATATCAAAGTCAATTATTTCATTACATTTCAATTTATTTTGGTTTTGTTTGTTGCAGAAATATGATCGTTGATGCCATGTAGATTTGAGGTTTTGGACATTTGTTTCTCAAACGCGGGGACGTAATTTATTTTGCCTGTAGGAAATTGGAATTATCATTGGAAAAATTAGTCTCATAGTATCTTTTGAGTGGAATTTTAAAACAATGAAATTAAAGTATTACACCTCCAGAAATAACACAAAAATAACCTCTTTGCCATGTTATTTTATCAATATTCCACTGTATAGTACATTACTGTATGTATGTAGTACATAGTATTGTATGCATGACGCATTTAGCTCAAAGTGCAACTAAACGATGATAACGACTTTGAGATTATGCCTTGAAAAAAGATTGGTGAAAAATTTGACGTGGAGAGTTGTTTTGCATGGCACACAAATGTGGTCGTTGGAGGAAGACAATAGGTGTATATTGGAGGTTTTGAAAGTGTAGTTGTAGGGAAGGATGGAAAAGGTGAGGTGAACAGAAAGGGGAACAAACAACGAAGTGTTGGGCACCGTAAAGGGAGAGAGAGGAATGTTGGGAGAAATGCAAAGGAAGAAGGAAACATGGATGGAGATGGTCTGATTGGCGATGGGATATTGAATACTCTTGGAGTGAGGGGAGAATGTTGGGCGAACGAGGACTGTGACGGAGTAGAAAATGGGATGTTGGACGGAATGAAGGAAGTTAGGAAGTATGCTGAATTAAAGAAGGGTGTATAGTTCTGTCGGCTGTCGTGTTGGGTTTTCCTCTTGGAGACAATTAAATGTATCCTTATGTCCTGTTGCTACTAAAAGTTTTGATTATATCAGATAGGATATTGGATAGGATATAGGAGAAGCTTTTCTTTGATCACAAGTCTGCATTCCTTCTCTTAGTAAGAATATCATTCGGATTCTCGGGTGACGACTTGGCCGATATCTTTATAGTTGATCTCCATTAACAAAAAATTTAAGATATTTTTCAATTTTTTTGCCAATCACGTGTTAGTGTCCATATCACTTATCTCCATGCATTCTACAGTACCCGAAAATGAAAGTTTGTACGAGGGTAGGCTGAAATGAGATACACAAATGCTAGTAGACCACAGACAAAAACAAATATTGAGATGGAATGAAAATCACATTAAAGTACAATCCTTAAGATTCAAAATCATATATTCATTTTTCAACATAGTCCCCCTTTAAGGCTAAAACATTTCTCCCAAAGTGTAGCAAGTTTTTTCATTCGGTCACTGAAAAACTCTTCCGACTTTTCTCGAATCCAGGACTTGAGAGCTGCCTTCACCTCATCGTTCGAGGTGTGGTGATTACCTTTGAGGTGTCTCTTGATTTGAGGAAAAAAATAAAAATTTCAAGGTGCAACATCGGGGGGAATAAGGAGGGTGTGGAATCGGTTCAAATTTCAGGTTTCGCAGAGCCTCTCCAGTTGCGCGCGAGGTGTGTGGACGAGAGTTGTCATGTTGTAAGACTATTGGCGACAGGCTGCCGTAACAAGACAAGCGCGGCGTCGGAGGTGTTTTAGAGTCTGTAGATACTAATTCGCCGGTCATTTTGAATCAAATCTTCGACGAGTTTGCGATATTTATCGTCTGTGGCTTTTCCAGGCTCGCAACCACGAAATTTTACCACCCATCTATTTACAGTAGACCTATCAAGAGCATCGTCGCCATAAACAGCCTTTAAACAACATCAACGAATCTCAGTAGGAGTCACTTTTCCAGCAGTTAAAAATTCGATAACAGCACGCTGTTTAATACGCATTGACATAGCAATGGAACACGTATCCACCTCCGCTTATCCAAATACACTGGATGACTGTAATGACCTCAAACCTTCGCATGCCTGTGGGGGTGGATGTTACTTCCACATGCCACGAGGAGTGCTTCTGAAGGTCATCTTGTTTGTGGTCTACAAGCATGTGTGCATTAGATTTCAGCCTACCATCGTAATATATAAGATTTAGCGTGTATGTCATCGTTGCATTATATTCTCTACTCTTGGAAGCGACTTTTTTCAGAGTTATGGCATGTAATATTTTACACTTCTTCCCTGATTTTGCATCTATAAAGGGTGAATTATCATTTCTATGCTTGTTCGTTCAAGTATGAATTCCTCTTCTTTTAATGCGTTGGCTGTTTTTCGAGGGTGTTTCCCTCTTCTTTTGTCCTTGGTTCTACCCAACTGGATCACATGACCATCCATCTCTCCGCCTGGCCGACGCATGCTTCTCTTTCCTCCCAACTGTTCATATCCTTCCATATATCCTGGTATACCATTTGAGTTTCTTTCTTGCTGCATTTCGATTCCCTCTTAATGTTCTTTTCTCCATACAGATGGGGGATATTATCTATGTTTCTCCTTCACTTTATTTTGTCAAGCTCTCTCTCCTACGAACTCCGTGTCTCTCCTGTCCTGATTATTTTTTCTAAGTGGTTGTTTGCATGTTCGTAATCTCGTATTAGTAATTATTATGGGAGGCACATGACGGCTAAGGTCATTTGCGTCGTGCCCTCGTTTCCATGGATATGTCGCCTCGGGTTTGATAACTACTCTTGTTTTATTGCTATGGTTTCAGGTGATAGGTGTGGGGTTTTCCATAATGTGTGATTTAGGCACTCCAAATTATTTATTCTTTCATTATTTCTTTGTTTAGCTTTGCATTTCCAATCATAAAAATTCTTAAGCACCTATCTATCATGTATAAAATACGCCTCTCAGTTACTGTGGGCACCGAAAGTGCCCCGTCCGCGTGCCAACGTAAATAAAACCTCTGTCATTACTGCTCTCTCACTCATTGTTCACTTCGATGGCGTCACGCATAGTACTATATGTCGGAAGGAGGGGGGGGGGGAACAAACCACTCGGGTGCCTCCTTCTGCACTGTCGCTCTTAGCAACCGTTGAGTGGGCACCTGTGTGTTAATTGTGTATACTGTTGGATCGCTGATGCTTTTGTCTATAACCCGAGAGTGCCGTCGATGTAATGAAGTATATCTGTTTGTCATCAGTAATATAAATGTATTATTAGAACTAACAGATCTCTGTTTTACTTTAAGATTCTCACCTCTTTCGCTTGGCTTCAGCAGGTTAGTTTTCTTAGCGGTCGTAGTGCTTTCAGGCTGAAGGCTCTTAGAAATAGACTGATAACGAGACTCATCTTTTCAATAAAAAATGTCCGCGGTCAGAGCACCACAGTAGGCAAATAACAACTGATCAACGCCGTGGAAACCTACGCCCAAATATTCCGAAGGAAACTGCGAATGACATCAAGTGATATGGGAGCGGAGGTACTGGTAGCAGTCAGTGAAGGGAGAGTGTAACAGAGGCGATACGGCTCTGCGAAAGAGATTTAAACGGTTTATATATCGTTTGTGTGTATTTATGCAGTTTTATGACTCAAAATTAAATTGTATATTTGAATACGTAATATAGCGGTGGATGTGTTTCGATGAAATAATTAACACAAGTATTTACATCGATCACTATTCACGTGTATCAACATTTCAACAAGTGAATAAATAGATTCATATTCATCGATAGACATTCTTCATATTTTATTTAATAACATGCCTAGATCGGGATATGGTTGCTATCTCTGCTCTCGGAACTCCTTAGCACGCGAAGAGCCTCATCCATTCGACATTCGAATGAGCCATGACGGGTCAATCCAAAATGGCCTCCGCAGCAATACGTCGTTGGGGTAGTGACGCCGCTCCCCGCTTCCGCCGATCCATCAGCCGTGTGTGCAATTGATATTCGTACCCAATGCCCTTGCCCCACAGTCGTCACTCACTGCTGACCTCTATAATGTTTATCATGAATCGGTGAAAAGTGCGTATGCATTCTCGGACCTTGAAAGAAAGTCTCATGGACGTGAATAATAATTTAAACGGAGAAGCGGGATAGCGCTGGTGAACAAAATCAGAGAGAGACATGTTAAAATGATACTTACACGTATTCCAAATTTTCGGTGACCAAACCACCTTCATCTGGGTAAAGAGGTTATCTTTCCTACTCAGTTTCTTCTTTCGCCAGAGGAAGGTGGTTTGGCCACCAAAAATTCGGAATACGTATGAGTGTCATTTGTAGGTGTTTCTCTGTGTCTTTGCTCACTTACGTTTGCTCGCTTCTTAGTTTAAGTTATAATATATATGTATATATGTGTGTGTATATATATATATATATATATATATGTATATATATGAATGCATGAGTGTGTGTGTGTGTTGTGTGACTTAACTAAATTTTTTACTTGTTTGGTTGGTATGTCTTCCCGTCCGTGAATGGTAATTCTTTGAAAGTGATGCAACAAGTATTAGAGCCTTCTCCACGACCTCTTGTCGTATTTCAGTTTAAGATCTTACTAAGAATTCTTATCTTTAGCACCCACGTTTGCCGAGTAATTGACCTACGCAGTGCGTGCGTTGTGCCGCTCCCATAAGTCACGGAATACTGACTCCTTTGACGCTGCTACCCCATGTCCGGGTAAATGCATTGATATATATATATAT
The DNA here is from genome assembly GCF_022747635.1 of Hetaerina americana. Lineage (NCBI taxonomy): Eukaryota > Metazoa > Arthropoda > Insecta > Odonata > Calopterygidae > Hetaerina > Hetaerina americana. The sequence goes on along the minus strand of NW_027287052.1, from coordinate 2,129,302 downwards.
ATATATATATATATATATATATATATATATGTATGTATATTTATATATATATGTATATACCACCTACCATAAGTTAGATGTCCATCCTTTTGGCAGCCATTGCCATGGAATCTGTCCTTCCACTTGGACACTTGTCAGGATAAACTATGGAGAGCCGAAAGTAATGACTTGAGAAATTTAGCCATCACCGTGATAGCAAATATTTTGCAATGCCAAAAAATGAGCCTCTATATCTGAGACTCCTACTCGCATAGGATCTATTGACGCCCACCATTTTTGACTTCCCGAAGAAAGTCCAGTCACGAATGAACCTACTCCAGTGCGGAAATAACTCACTTTTAAAGTAATCCGAACTTTCTCACACCTGCGGACTCGGTGGGGGTAAAAAGACGTTTAGCTGGAAAAGTGAAATATCTGGGAGTAGATTGTCATCGGCCCTAACATAAGAAAAGCATTCCATGAATATCTGGGGAACTACATTGATGAACACGGTATATTCGTGCTAATCCGATTGATTAATCAAAAAAGTATTCTAAAAATACTCGTTTGAAATTCCAAAGCGTTATTTCGCGTTGGTTGGACCTTACCTTGAATTAACATCGATCGTTTGAGATACTTTGCAGGATCTAATTTTGGAATTTAACAGTATGGTATGCTAGGCAAAGCTGTCAGATTCGTAAAAAAACAATGCATTGTCTCGTGGTTGTTATAGGAAGGCTAATGGGAAGAATTTGAAGCATGAAGTCCATATACTCGACTTAAACGTTCAGAAGTGTGTAAAAGAACAGTTTAACGATGCGGTGGAAATAATCATGGCATCGCACTGCATTAACCTGTGCATATGAGAGAAATTTAATGCAGAACCGATAGATTTGAGGAATCATTACAACTCCCGCACATTTCGAGGTAGAAAGCTCTACCCTGGGCAATGTGTCCTTCTCAAATGCCATTAACCACCAATAATTAATTACTGTTGCTGTAAGTGTCTGAGGGAGAATAAGGATTTGGCTCTTGACCTCGTTCCGGAAATCGTTCCCGCTGACCCTTGAGGGGGTGTCGATAGGGCGCCACTCCACCTCCGAAGGGAAGTCGGGGGAGGTGGGGTGGAAGCCGGGGAAATGCCACCCCGGTGGCCGCGCCACTGTTTTGTTGGGCTTCGGCAGTGCGGAGGGTGTATCAGGGAGTGAGGGCATGCGCTTGTCCCGGGCTTCCTAATGTTTGTTTAGGCAAGTCGGCCGATCTTCGAAATCGCACACCCGAGGTTTTCCCGTCCTCGAAGCGGCGGCGCAATCGATTAGGGGAGAGGACCGATTGAAGCGTCGGAAGTCCCTCCACGCCCGATTCCAGTTTTTTTCTCTGACGGGTGGAAGTGAATGGAGCTCCGTCGGATTGAATGGCGGCGAGTGAAGCGCCGGCCAGGATGCCGAACCCCGCGGCATACACTACCAAAAGGTCTTACGTTTCCGTGAGAAAGGTTTTGATGTTGTGGGTCGATTGAAAGTCGGCTTTCAAAAGACGACGGGCATATGTTGAAGGGGCGTTGCCACCGAAATGAATTCTGCTTTTAATGCTCCCCCCCACCTTCCTCTCTCTCCGACGTCCGTTGTCTTAGTCCCTCCTGTGCTCTCCTCAATTCTTCCTCTTATCCATGTCTCGGCAGCTAAGATCTCCTCTCATGCTTTTCCGCTTAGGTCAGCCTTCTGGACCACACAAAACCACGTTCCTTATCAAAGTTATGTAACCGAGCTTATGTCCGTAAACTACCGGTGACATACTCAATCCCTATTGTATTACTAACCCTCTTTCAAAATACTAAGCTCAATGCTGTGGATATATTACTCCCAAATCCTAAAAATTAAGTGTTAACCAGATTGAAGCATGATCGGGTTGCGCGGAGGGTATCAAATTGGCTTTCCCACTCTGAGGACGCAGGTTTGAATCCTTGAGGCGACAGATATATTTCAGTGGTGTCCCGATCCCTTCTTAGTGAGCTTTGTGGAGAGCACTTTTAGTGAGTACACCGTCCGTTACGGTATACGTAAACGTTGCGTTACTTAGTTACGTCGGACATTAAGCTGCGGACCCCTTGGCTCCTTTCGTTTATTATTTATTTATATATACCCGGCAAGCCACTACAAGCCAAGCGTGTGGCAGGGGGTGAATGCACACCAGAATAATGTTACCGGAACATGAACCTACCGCGGTCGAACAATGTTATTATGATCCCTTATCGTTCGTGGAAAAAATGGCATCTTAAATCTATCCGTTCTACACTTAATCTCTCTAATTTTATTGGCATAATCTCTCCTACCGCAGTAGGATGGGAGTAAAAATACATTTTCGACTTTACTGCTTAACAGACCTCCTTCCAATCGTTAAAGGGTAGGCAAATTCCGACGCCGGGTTTCTTTCCGTCTTTCCTCTTTTCTCTCCCATATCTAATGGCGCAAATGGCTTAGCTTTCGGTCGCCTCTCCTCAAACTACTACCACCGAATCAAATCCCTTCCAAGTCCGTGCTTGATCTAATGTTTACAATTTTTCAAAAAGGCTGTTGTTTAGAATAGTCAGTGTTTTAGAATACCGCCCTTTATCTTTTCCTCTGCAAACTCACGGAGAGCATGGCGAATCGGTGGCTAGTTTGGTGCTTAGAGAGGAAAAATCCTCTTCCACCAAACTTACCTATATTTTTACTCAAAAGTTTGTTACTCGCCACGGATAGGTAAAGAATTATCTCGTCTCTATATGCAGGAAAACGGAGTCCCACCGTGTTCCGTTTTGAGTCTAACGTTGTTCGCCATACCTATCAGTGATGTGGTGAAATATGTGCAGACCCCTGTAATAGGTTCCTTGTTTGTTGATGGCATAGCGATATTTTACCGTTCACCAAAAATAAAAGAATTATTAAAAATACAGGTAGAAGTTGGATTCAGCCTGTGCTTGCCCCATGACCACTGGCTATCATAGAACCATTAAGGAAGCTCAGTCTTCTGTGGGGGATCGCGATTGTTGCAGTGGCTATCTTACTGGCTTCCCACCCGGAAGGCTCGGGTTCAAATCCCGGCGGTGTTGAATATTTTTCAGAGGTATCTCGATCCCTACTTGATGTGCTTTGTGGAGAACACTTTGGCTGAGTACGCCGTCCGTCGGATGGGACGTTAAGCTGTGGATCCCTTGGCGCCTTTCGTTAAGAGTAGCTTAATGCCGACGCCGGGTTTCCCTTCATCCTTTCCTGTCCATCCCCTAAGGCGCAAATCACCTCAGCTGTCCGCCGTCTCCCCTAAATACTACTACTACTCAGTCTTCTGTGCAGTGCCGTCGCAGTGAAGCTCTACGCCATCAAGATGGATATCCGAGGCATTAAATTCAGTACCCTTTCCTTTCTAATTTGTACTGATTCGATGGGTGTGTTACTGTGCACTTTCCGTTTTTTTCCTATTCATTCCATCGCCCAGGAAATAGTAAAGCCTCCTTACCCTCAGCAAAAAGGGCGTTAAAAGTTCTTTTCTATGGGTTCCAGGGAACATGGGAATCGTTGGAAATGAGTTGGCTGATTCACCCGTTATGAAGGTGCTGAATGCTGCTGGCTTAAAATGTCACTAAGTAACTGGTTAGGGATCTGATATCGGTGTTAAAGAACGTATCCTCAAAGCAGTCGAAAAACACTTGGTGGATGATTACCGGGGAAAAGTTTTACACCGCAATGCCCTTGACTGCAATGCCGTCATTTTCTGTCAGAAGTGCACAGAGGAAAGAGGTCACCATCACGCGATAGAGAATAGGGTACTGAGCTATGACACACTCCTACCCCTTACTCACTACTCACTGATGATAAAACTCCACCTCTCTGTGAAGATTGCGACTTCCCAATGACCTCTGGTCACCTAATGAAGGAATGCGAGAAATATCGAGCGGCTGGTGGTAAGCTGAGGGATTTTCCGCTACTGCTCTAAGCGATAATCCTGATGCCCTTAGCCCAGTAATATCCTATTTAAAGGAATCTGGTCTCCTACAACCCTTGTAACTACCAACTGAAATCGGGTACTTACAAAACCTTGTCTAAATGTCATTTTAATATTTATGGTGCATTTATGTGTTTAGTTTGTTATCGTTCTCATGAGCGTATCAGGTTAATTAAAGCGTATCTAATAATTAAAATATGGTGATTTATTGTTGAAATTGGCTTTTTTGTTTTTCGAAGTATTCTCCATGATAACCAATACACTTTTGCATGCGCTCGAATCAATTTTCGTAACACTGTTTCCACTCCGATTGAGTAACCTCCAAAATATGGTTTTAGAATGCATCAACGGCTTCTTCAGGTGTCGAAAAACGTTGGCCACGCATTTTTTTCTCACTAAACGGGAATGAAAAGAAGTCATTTGGTGCTAAATCAGGGCTGTACGGTGGATGATCCATCAACTCGACGTTTCGGCCATTCAAATAGGTAGTTGTTTCCGCCGATATGTGAGAGCTTGCCAATTGTCATGATGAAGAGTGATCCTTCGTGGCCGCTTCTTTTTCCATATTTCACCAAGCACTTCTGGCAAACAAATGCTCCTATACCATTCATAATTTACGGTTCTACTTTGCTCTAACGGTACGGTTGACACATGTCCAGTTATTTCGAAGAAAGTGGTGATCATTTGCTTCGATGTGCTTCGTGCACGAATCACTTTTGTCGGATTCGGCTCGTCTTGGAAGACTCAGGCAGTGAATTGCTATTTTGTTTCGGGCTAATATGCGTAGATCCAAGATTCGTCACCTGTGTTCGTAGATGTTATACACAGCTTTTGATGCACCGCGGTTGCATTTGTTGAGCATTTCTTTGCTCCAATTGACACGAGCATAGTTTTGAGCTTTTTTCAAATTATACTCGCACTTTGCTGCGCACCCTAATAGATCTATGCTGATACCACTAAATACTAAGCTACAAAATCTTCTATTGCTGGTATTTTGCGAATGATTCTTGATAGGAGGAAACGGCGTTGGTTGCAGTATCAGGTTCTTACATAGGTAAACTTTAATTTATTATTTTAGGCTTTATCATCATTGGAAGAAAAAAATTCTCTTTGAAAACCTAGTAGCCCATGACTGCATATTTTATTGTTACATTGCTATAGCCCTTCATTTATACCTAGAGCAAGCACAAGCAACACTTACTCTGAAACTGGAGTCATTATAATGAATCCTCTTATCCCTGTGTCTCTTCACCCGTATTTATTAGACAGTTTCTTAATTCTACTAGACAACTTAACTAATGAATCGAATGTTTATGAAATACGATGTAAATAAACAACGTTTGCTCTTTTAAGTGAAGCTAACTCGGGAAGTAAGCCGGACGATCCATCAGCATGGACAGCGGTCCGACCCAATCGCTGCTTTCAGATAAAGAACGGTGGCATGAAAACCGCGGCTCGAGTGATTTCCTAGCAGAGTAAAGGAGGGGGAATAAAGAGTTTTTGTCCTGTCCGAATCACTCGACACCGCCCGAGTGCATACGCTAGACTTCCGGCTCGTTCGTCGATTCCCGGGGAAATCCAGGCCGACAGTTGGGAGGGCGGGCGACGGGCGATTGCAGCTGAAGTCGTGGATTGGAATGGACGATTATTCCCCGGATTGGAATGCGCGTCCGGCGGAAGTGGCGTGTGGGCGATCAAAGCACTGACGACGGAGAGAGAGAGGGGATTGATTGAATTTGCATGGGTCGGTTTCAGCTCAGATTTGACGGGATTGAACTTGATGCCGCTTGGCAGACGAAATAATTCCGCGATCGAAGTCACCGGCGTGGACCGCGTCCTTGTTCCGGCACTTGGTCGCTCGCCGGCGGGGTGCGGGACGAGACCATCGGGGGCATTCACGCATTTTCACATCTCACAACGGAGAAGCATTAGAGAGACTGAGATTGCCCAAAGATGGCACGGTCAGACAACGGAGCTGAAGGGGGCCGGATCGATTCTCAGAGGCGTCAAAAAATAAAGAGCTTTAGAAAAATTGAGTAGTTTCAGCGGTTATGTGGTTGGAATCGAACATTATGAAAAACTGATAGTAACACTATTCCACTAGATAGAATTTATTTTACAACCGAATTTCGATGTAATACATCGAAACCCGGTCTTCCAATAAATTCTATCCAGTGGAATAGTAGTACTATCAATTATTCAGCTTTAGAAAAATTGTTTGGTGGATGGCGGCGGGTTCACAATAAGGCACCGATGGTGCAGATCAATATTATCTACCCGGTATCACCTGCTATATCTGTGGGCTATGGTGAAAGTCGCAGAATTGGTCCCAGTACTGCGATGTGAAACTCAATGGAAAACCACCAAATCATTCTCCACGCATGATGCATTCAAATATGGTGTACTGGCATCCCTCCATGTAAAATATTCCGGTGGTAAAATAGTCCCCCAATCGGATATCCGGTTGGGGATAACTAGGAGGGGAACATGAGTCAAGGTGGGCAAAGGCGTGAAAGGGACAACGAAAGTTATTAATCGATATCTAACAAAGAACAGCCCAAAGTAAGGAGGTGATCATGAAGAATTGGCACCCAATATGTTAAATGAGCCCAAATTTTCTATCAAGGACGCAGTTCCTCAAAAATCTGTTTTAAGGATCAGAGAGGAAAATTGGAGCACCAAAGAACAGAAGCCCTGAAAGCATTGAGCTGGCGGAGAATGCTGAAGATCAAACGAACGGGAAGAAATGGGAACGAGAAAGTACTCTATGGAAGGGTAGAAGAGGAAAGGACGAAATGGAGAGAACCCCACGGAAGAGGAGATCGTGGGTGGATTGGATAAACCTTCAGACGGAATGGATTAGTTATAAATATATAAATTGAAGGGGAAAGATCCTAGAAGGAAGACTCTTGGCTAAGAAGAGGCGGAGGGGGGAGAGGAACACGGTGTCGAGGGGGCTTGACCCCTTCGTGCCCAGCCGGTCGCGTGTCCCTCTGTACGAGCGTGCAAGGGGGGGGACACCAGGGGGTGGGACGGGGGAAGAAGTGGTGCGCTCGACCGCCTGCGGAACTCTTCCAGTGGTTGGCTGGGTCCCCGCCTCTTTCCACGAGCGGTGGCAACGAAGGCGTGACTTCAAAATGTTGCTTTATGACGTCCGATTATTATTTCTCTATGCTGCCACTCTCGGTGTGTGCAGTGCTTTCGAAGAAGTAGTAGTATTTAGGGGAGGCGACCGACAGCTGAGGTCATTTGCGCCATATGGGATGGACAGGAAAGGATGAAGGGAAGCTCGGCGTCGGCATTAGCCCACTCTTTACGAAAGGCGCCAAGGGGTCTGCAGCTTAACGTCCCATCCGACGGACGGCGTACTCACTCAAAGTGTCCACCACGGAGCACCTCAAGTAGGGATCGAGATACCTCTGAAAAATATTCAACACCGCCGAGACTTGAACCCGGGCACGCTGGGTGGGAAACCAGTACGTTAGCCCCCGCACCATCTCGATCCCCGTGCTTTCGTTGTCCCCTCGTCAAAACGCGAGTATGACATCAATCATTGTGCTCTAGTGTCTCCAGTTAGGTTTTTGCTCAATATCTTAAAAGAGTTCTTCCCATCCTCGCTTCTAAATTTGAACCGGAACGACTGCTTCCACAATTCTTTATTCAAGTAATTTCCATTAAAAGTAATATCCAATCGAGTACTGATAATACTTTTTACTATGAAAATATCCTATGATGTTTACACTATCGTTTTCCGAGTATACTGCCCTCAGGATTTGTGTCCCATGAATATCCCCTCTCCTTCTTCTAGTAAGTGTCCTCCATTTGCTTCCAACTTTTCGCCCACTCACTCGCTACTCTCTAGCCATCCCGTCTTAGCTCCCAGCATTCTGCGGTGAAACAATCTCATTTTAATCTCACCTTATTAATGCTGGTTCTTCGGTGGGCCTTCTCTATATTTGCCATATACTACGAGGGTATTTAATTAGTATGACGAGCATGAATAAGATATTGCATGAACATTAAGCTGTGAAAAACATTTGTTCGCGTTGGATTCCGCATAATTTGACGAAAGCTCAAAAAGATACTCGTGTCAATTGATGCAAAGAAATGCTCAACAAATGCAACCGCGGTGCATCAAAAGCTGTGTATAACATCTACGAACACAGGTGACGAATCTTGGATCTACGCATATTAGCCCGAAACAAAATAGCAATTCACTGCCTGAGTCTTCCGAGACGAGCCGAATCCGACAAAAGTGATTCGTGCACGAAGCACATCGAAGCAAATGATCACCACTTTCTTCGAAATAACTGGACATGTGTCAACCGTACCGTTAGAGCAAAGTAGAACCGTAAATTATGAATGGTACAGGAGCATTTGTTTGCCAGAAGTGCTTGGTGAAATATGGAAAAAGAAGCGGCCACGAAGGATCACTCTTCATCATGACAATTGGCAAGCTCTCACATATCGGCGGAAACAACTACCTATTTGACTGGCCGAAACGTCGAGTTGATGGATCATCCACCGTACAGCCCTGATTTAGCACCAAATGACTTCTTTTCATTCCCGTTTAGTGAGAAAAAATTACGTGGCCAACGTTTTTCGACGCCTGAAGAAGCCGTTGATGCATTCTAAAACCATATTTTGGAGGTTACTCAATCGGAGTGGAAACAGTGTTACGAAAATTGATTCGAGCGCATGCAAAAGTGTATTGGTTATCATGGAGAATATTTCGGAAAACCATAAAGCCAATTTCAAATATAAATTTCTGTCTTTTCATTATTAGGCTGAAAATATATATAAAAACAGTCATATAAGGAAGAATAGGACTCCACTTCTATTTCCGGAAACTAGTTTTCAAACTATTTAGTAGTGATGCAGAGGAAATTATTCCGGAACTTGCAGATGAAACTACATGTTTATCAATCCCGTAGCTTCCAAACTTTATGAGCAACCCCTTAGGAGGGATTTTTTTATTGAATACCTATTTTAAAATCTAGAAATAATATAATCGAAATGAGCATTATTTTCTCCCGAGACCAAAACAATATCATGAACGAAAAGCTCACGTGGTGCCTCAATGACGTTCAGTTCCAGTGAGAAATTAGTGCAGAGTGGACAATTATTATATTTTAGAGAGGATTAGTATTAAGGACAAAGTTGTTTTCATTGTGCGACGTATCGACTGCATTGCACAGAGTTTATTCCTCGGAGCAGAGTCAACGCCCTTAACTGCTACCGACGCATTTATTCCCATGGTAATTGGTGGCTCAGATACGTCTGTTGAATGGAGGCAGAAGGTGAATAGGCATTGGACGTGGGGGAGTGGAATCGAGGAGGGAGGTTGGCCGATGTCCACTGACTATGCAGGGTGCCTGTGGACCACAAGCTGGGGTTTGCTGGAATTTCTTGAAAAGTCCGAATGCGCACTTTGCCCCTCGTTTCCCCCTCATCCTCTCGTGTATCCAACTGATTCCCTCGATCGGACAATCTTCCCCGGGAGTCATCTTTGCGCAAAAGTGTCCCCGTTTAGCGGAACCAACTTTTGCGACACAACGCAGATGCCAGACAAAACGCATTTTACCGGTAAATCAATGTGCACGGCCTGGTGAGTGAAAATCACGGAACGTGCTTGAGTGATCACTTCAAACGGATAGCTTCGTGAATTCGTCCACGCATCACGCTGCTTCGTGATGCAAATGTCAATATACACTTATCTGGGCATCTAAATGGGTGGCTATTTTTAGCATTGAAATTGAATTTTATTATACGTGAATTTTTAAAATTGAATACGGAATAATACTGACCACAATTTGATGTACCTAAAACGAAACTGAGCATCTAAAAGCTATTACGTCATTTTAGGGTAAGCCCTACATTTTAAAACCAAGCCGGTGTCGCGCGGTAAACTTTAGGATTCATGTTGCATGTTGAATTTTTTACTTTCGATGAGATATTTAAAATTCAATCGCTTCCTTTATTATTTCAGCAGTGGCTTGTGTAGTATTTAGAGAAAAACATATTTGTGTTGATTAATTAAGTTCATAATTATGATTTCTGTTTACAAGTGCATTAGATATTGATATTTAAAATATAAAAATAGCGTCGATATACTCGTCATTCAACAGTCATACTCTTGGTCTACTCGGGCCGTGTCGTTGTCGACAGCTAGAGGGGGGGGGCAAATCTTCTGCGGTCGCAATCACACGAAATCCTTGCAAAGTCAGGTGAAAGAAGAGAAAAGAGAACCTAGAAGAGGATTACAATGGTTAGAATAAGTAGATGGAATATTCAGACGATAATGAGGACAGGAAGGCTAGAAGATATTTAGAGAAGAATGGAGAAAGGAGACGAGGGAAGTTGGAATTGACAGCAGCAGCGAAAAAGACATGGAAGAGGCATGTGCCACGGAAAATAGGGACTTGGAGAATGTAAAGATGATGTTGAGGGCAATGAAAGTAAGTGGAACGTATATTACGGGATACGGGAGAAGAAATATAGATATTTAGGTTTTGGGGGATTATTTGGATGATAATTAGTAAGTAAACCTACAGAGGATGGGTAGAGAGCCAGTGAAGGATAGCAGTAGTACCAGTGAATAAAAAGGTACGAAGAAACGTCGTAAACATGGACCCAGCAGATGGGTGTTGGAATATTATTATTAGCAGAATTAAAACCAATGTTGCATCAGATCACTGTTAATTTCCCATCCCAAGAAAGGGAAAGGAGCCGTATGTATTGCGAGGATTATAGAACATCAAGTTAGATTAGGCGCGTAGCTATGCAGGCACCTAAGTCTATCAAAAATAGGATGGGGAGCTCATAATCAGACGGGCATGTAGGGATAGAGAGAGTGGGTGGGTGTGGGTTAGGATGGAGGTCGGGTTTCGACGTCACCTTAGTGGACGTCGCCGTGACCAGAAGGCCTCTTCTTTCATAGTTGCCGCTTTGAGGCCCTCGAGCGCCATCTCACGTCTCCATTTGGAGGAGATCCATCTAGAGCGAACACTACTAAACTTGAGGGATAACCGGAAGTTTGTGTGCCCTGCAAAAATTGATATTTCACCCTTATTAGGGTGTCTTCTTCAACCTCATCCTCATTAAGTCTTTCGTACCATTCTGTTTCACTTTCGGTCCGCAAATACTTTCGATGGTAATAAGAGCACTTCAGAAGCCACCAGGTTGCTAGTCGGGACTAATTAAGACTCGCACGTGCGTATGCCAGGGGGAGTGAATATAACTGGAGTAGAGATAATTTTTCTGTCTGAACCGTAAACATTATGACGCAGGAGTTTTGGCTACAAATGTTTGTTTTTAGTTAAGGTACAATCCCTATTCAGTACGATAGAATAATCAAGATGGTTAAGGGCGCCATAATCAAGCTTTAAATTTGCACGTGGTAAAAATCGTGACCACGATAGCGTAACCAGAAGGTTGGGGAAGGGGGTGGAATTGTTATCTGTTTCCTGGAGTCTTCCCTCAAGGGTGCTGTGGCGCTGAAAATGGGTGGTTGTGGGCATAGCTTGCGAGTGGTGGTCTCATGTGCCCTCCTCGACGCGCGTGCGGTGGTGCACAGGGGGGTGGGCAGGGCTGGGATTCGCTCCGTCACCTTTTCCCCCTTCCCCCCTAGTCGTGAGTTGGAAGCGTTTAAACGCGTAAGGGGGGCGGAGGGCGGTGGAAGATATGTTGAGGGTGTGCTCGGAAATGACACAAGTTTGAGAATTTGTTCCGATTCTGAGAGTTAATCGTGCTCCATTTTTGGGTACACTAGTTCATTGCGACGTTCATGACTGATACGACGTATCGCTTGGGGCATGAGTCGGGATGCGAAGCAGGAAAAAATGCCGGGATGTGATGCGCGAGAAGCGGGCTTGCCAAAGGAAGTGGGGTGTGACTGAGCAGCAGCGTGGAGGGAGTAGAGGGGTCACGGTCGTGGGGGGCGGCGCTGCCGGTCGATGGCGGGAGGTGAGTGAGATCGAGAGAGGGGCGCGAGGGGTCAATCATAGGGGCTCGTACTACCCCGGTCAGTCCGATGGTAAATTGTGATTTTTAAGACTCACATTTCTAAAGGAATGCCACTAATTACCTCAGCCACGTTTTCCCTCTATTTTGCTCCGACTAATAATTACGAGGTAGTGTCAGCAACAAGTTCCATTAACTCGGGAAAATACCTTTGATGTGGCTGTGATATTTGGTCCGACTCCACATTGCTCTTTTTAATCTGGTTCAGAATGGCTTCAGTTCGCGACCTCCGGATGAAGTTTGGTGTCGCCGCATTTTCGGTGGGAGACGAAGCGCTCTCGCGTTTCCATAGAACGAAGTATGTTGTTTCCCTCCAACTCGATCTCATTATGCTGAATTAAGAGCACTTGGATATCTTATATCCATAACTGTTGGTGCGTAGTATTCCGCCGTCTCTTCGGGTGATAATTATTGAGTTGGATGAGCAGAGCACCCCTATGTTGTAGATGGCGTTCATTATTTCATTCGCCCGCCAAAATTAACTTCGATGCCTGTAGATAATGTGTGAACCGCTACCAGCCAACAATATTGACTGCAATAACTAGCCAGCTAAGCTGCTGCTAGGCTTGGGTTAATCAGCTCTCTCAGCCGAAGGCCTAAACTAACTCTAGTGATAGGTAGGTAGATAGATAAACGTCTTTATTCGGGCGAAATTGAGACATTAAGGTCCCGTATTCCATTGCACCCTGAGGTGAATAGGATATATCGGAATAAACGTAGCTTTTTCGCAGTCGGGACAGTTAAATCATCCGAGTGTAAGCGAAATGTAATTCATACAAAGGCTTCGAAGACTTACTCCTACCCTTTTTAAGAGTTCTTCGTGGTGTAAGGTCAGGAAGGTAAATGCTAAATAAATCCGTTTATCGTAGACATTCCACCAAATCCCATAGTTCCACCTTCTGGATTAGTAATTAAAGGTAATTTCAACAATTGAGAATATTTAATAAAGGGGAGCATGTATTTTATCCTTTTACGTAAATCGTAAAAACTAGAATGTGAAGACTTTTTTCGAATGAGCCCATTATTATTATTATTTGGGAATATTACCGGTAGTAAAAGTGGAGCCAATTCAGCTTTCTTTACTTTAAACACCGAATAGTATGATCATTTGATTATGAAACGAACCCTTTATCGGCGAACCCTGGTTAGTGTAATTGGTAATTCATCTTTGCTCATCCTACTCACGTTGTTTCCAACAAAGTTTTCCCGCCATCAGAGTCGTTGTCGCCGATGAAAATGCCTTCGACGCCCCGGGGTTTCTTCCCATGGACCTCCTCCACAGGGCGGGACCCTCGGCTCTCAGGGACCCCAACGGCTATTCAGCACAACTGGTGGGCCCTAGTCTCCAGTCACCCACGTCCTCTCGCCCCATGGACGACTGACTACCTGCATGTCGCCGGCAGTAAAATTGCTGTCCACGAGACGGTGGGCCTTTTACTCTTGTAAATTTTGTGGTGCAAAACTCCTTGGCTCCTTTAGGGTTCACGCTGAGGTTTATGTGTTGAAAGATTTCAGAGCAGGGCCCAGCGGTGGATTTCGGGGTCATTCACTTTCAGGCGAGAGGCGGCCAACGCAAGCGAGCACCGCGATTCTCCACTTCCCGCCGGCGCTCATCCCCACCCCACCCCACCCACCCGCCTTCGCCTCCCTCCGACTTCCCTCTCCGCTCGGGCCTCGCACGGCCGGGGAGGAGTCAGCGACCGTTCCGCCAGGAGATAGTGCCCCCCTTTTCCGCCCTCTAGACCCCCTCCCTCCCTCGGAAGGTCCTCGCCCCCCCCCTTCGGCCCCAACGCCTCTCTACCGCCTCCGCCTCATAATTTGAGAGCGTGGTCGGCCCTGGGGCCCCAAGTCCGTATTCTCTCGCTTCTCCCGAGAGAGAAGGAAGGATGAATCTCCTGAAGAAACAGAATCTCGCAGCCATGTCCTGTAACTCACCAAGCAACTTCCGAGAGATTCACCGGGAAAGCGAGGGATTCCGCAAAACGTAGGCCCAAAGAGCCTGCCCTAACGTTCTCCATCTCTCTCTCTCGAGGGAAATTAGCATGATTTCAACAGTGATTGGTCGACTTTCACCGAACATTGTGAATCCTTTGTTCGACCAGCGGAGATCAATTTCCGAAGTTTAGCAGCATAAATATAGATGATGAGAATTAAGTCAAGCTTCATAGGGAGGGTTATGGATACTTCTATAGCAATTGGCCTTAGATTACAGAGTCCCTACTTTAAACGTCATTAGGGTTTGGATATTTTAATGCCGTGCTTTTCTTCAACCCGTTATGTTTGCTCAAAAATCTCGATTATGTAATGCTCGTGTACATATCTTGTAAACACGCATTATAATTCTAAGCGCCGAGGAGGTGTTGGCTTATGGATAGATATTGCAAATTGCGGAAAACGATTAGGATTGCAGTCATTTCTGGAGAGGTTGGTACTTCCACTATAAAAATTTTTGCCCATCAATGTTACCTCGTATGTATGTAGGTGCTTTTATGGCCATTATTAACCAAATCCCTCCTCCCTTGAGGCGGAGACTTTAAGCAAAGACTTCGTTTAGACTCTTGAGTGAGGTAAGTCTATGTCATTTTATAATAGCCCACGTTTATAACGTTTTTTTCATTTACGAGGCGAAAGCAGGGTCAGTTGTAACAGTTGTTGACTGAGTTTAACTAAGTAATTAAGCTGGTGAAAGTTAATTCATTTGGTACTGTATGAAACTTTATGTCCTCAACCCACCTTTTCTCCTCTCAAAAGGCACTTCATAGGTTTTGCTTGGTTATATAATATATATATTCCACTATGACGTGACGAAATGATATGATGAGTACATGTACATCTACATCTACATCAATACCCTGCAAGCCACCAAAAAGGTGTGTGGCAGGGGGTGCAGCACCAGGCGGAAAGGGTAAGGGATGAGGGGGTTAGGGTTTTTCAAATGGATGGGGAAAGGTAAGGGGAACCTGCAAAAAAAAATATATATATATAAAATATATATAAAGTACTAATATAGAGTACTAATAAATTACTATATAGAGCACTAATTGCCACTAATGACATTTCTCTTCCATTAGTTTTTGCATTGGTGCCCGAGCACCATTACCAAATGTAAAATCTTTTTTTTACGCTCATGAAGCTGCATTTCTCTGGTCCATCATTCAAGCGTGCTTGCGCACACCATCCCCTACCACATCGTTGGATGCATATCCCACAATCGTACTTGTGTGCATCTGCGAAACAATTATAGGCAAATTTGTGAAATTATTTCTCAATAATTGCCTTTGAAATATGTCATTGAATCACTAGCTCTCGTTAATCGGATCTCCACTGTTTGCACAAAGGTAAATGTAATTGAAATATTGGAGAGCCGTCATCATCTCCCTCATTTATCTTTTGAAAGTTGTTGCATTTTCAAAACATCATTAATCCCGAAGCAAAAACCAGATTGTATTCAAGTTTATTGAATAAAATTCTATTGTCTATTCAGGGAAATTCACCGTGATTGCTCTTGATTACACTTCAATGTTAGAACTAAATAAAATATCCAAAATGATTTTATTTTAGATGAACAAATTTTCTCAGTGATCTACTCTGATTAAATTCATTTCAATTTTAAGTGAATAGCAATATTATTTCTTTTGAATGATTTCGTTCATGACCTAAATATTGACCGAGAGTTTGAACTAGGGAAGAGCGATGCCTTTGTTCTACAGTACAACAGATGATGGAATGAGATTAATGTTACCTTGATGAAATATTTTTTTAATTAAATAGTTTGCTTTCTTTCCATTTCAAAGCATAGATTTACCTTTGTTCAGTTTTGACAGCTGCACTGTTATTGCATTCTATTGTCGTGCCACAAATAATTTTAAACGCTTCATTTTAACTAAAAATACGTACTTCGTGATTGTGAACCTATCAATGGCAATTTAAAAAAAAATCAGCGGTCTAGTAAAGTGAAAAGTCCTAGCAGATTATTACAGTAACAATGTGATCTATTTATTATTTACTTTTATAAACTATCAAATAAAGCAGCTCTTTTCCTACTTGGTGTAAAATCGTCTGCACATTGCGGAATTGGCTGCCGGAAATACGAAATGAGGTAATAACGAAAGCTTACATTGGCTTGTTGAAATATTTTCCCAAAACCCTCTAATCTTCCATTATCTTCTTTGGGTTCAGACCTTTCTATGCCGGTTATAAACTTACATCGGAAGAATCGTACAATAGGATACATTTTCTCTTTTTCTCGGATAGAAAATGCGCCGTTTTGGGCCCCGCGTGGTAGCGGCTGGCGGTCTCCTCTTCTTTGGTACCCATGGCGGTGACCGGTGCATTTAGAATATCGAATATCCATGTGTATTTTTCGGCCTAGGAGTATTGGGACATCAATTTGGTGATTTATGTAGGCAATATCACATGATATCATAATATTCCACCATCGGAATATTGGTAAAGATCTGAAACCTGACCTTTGACGGAAGAGAATGAGTGTAGGTTGTAGACCTTTGAGATGTGGGTGTGGAGAAGAATAGAGGAAATAAGTTGAAGAGAGAGGAAGACAAATGCGGAAGTTTTGAATGGGATGAGCGAAGAGATAAACTTGAGGGTGGAAATCTTGGAACTAGGTGATTTTACCAATTACATCTATTGGCTCCTGGATTCCTGGAATTACCCAGGTATCAATATTAGACATTAATTAACCCGATCCTTACATAATATCATCCCTCCTCCGCCCCCAACACTTTCCATATTAACACCACACTTCTAAAAAAACCCCTCCCAACTCTTCCCCTCACAAACCTTTCCCCACCTTCCCCTTCCATCCAGCGTTTCCAGGCCCTTTTTTTCCTCAGTTCCTTCCTTCTCAGCCTTGAGAAAGGTGGCTTGAACCACCGAAAATTCGAAAACTAGTGAGTTTCTTTTCTTTTTGGGTGTTTCTTTGTTCGCTAGTACCAACTTCAGATATGTGTGTGTGTGTGTGCATGTGTGCATGTATGCATATGTATCGATGATGTAGAAGCGCTCAGAAAAGTAATACATTATGTGGACGGTACAATAAAACACATAATTAGAAGTGGTCATTGAAGCAGGAGGATAGACGTAGACTGGAGGCTTTTGAAATGTGGGTGTGGAGAAGAATGGAGAAGGCGAAATGGACAAACAAGAAAACAAATGAGGAAGTACGTGGTAGGGAGAGAGGGGATTGTTGGGAGAAATCCTATGGAGGGAGGAAACGTGGATGAAGGGGGTGTTGACCGGCAGAAGGATGTTGAAGACTGTAATTGAGGGGAGAATGTTAGGCAAACGAGGAAAGGGAAGGAACAGGAAATAGGGATGTTGGACGGGATGAAGGGAGGAAGAAAGTACTCAGAGATGAAGAGGGGTCTGATGTAGACTAGGATGCTGGATTTTGTGTTTTGTTAGGAGTCACAAAATATTTATTTAGTAGCTGTGTCCATCCAAAGCCTACCTTAACCGGTAGATTACCTAATAATAATAATAATAATATATATGTATATATTTTTTTCGGTGATAACGTATCTTGAACTCCATCAATCCGTTGTGAGACCCTCTTAGGGCCCCCCTCCTGCCACCGCCCCTTCTCCCCCGCACTAAGGCTACCCTCTCATACAGTCCGCTCCCTTCATCCCTTCCAAGCGCCAAACACACCCTCAGACCATCTCTTCACCCCTTTTCCTCGCAACCTCTCTCTCCCAAAATGGCATCTGCATCTTCATTTGCAACATTTGCTCCTCCTGCTATGATGTAGCCGTCCAACCTCACTCTCCGTCTTGATAAATAACCATCAATTTGTAATCAAAGCCATTGGTTTTGTGTTTGAGCTAAGTTTTGGAATGGCAAAGGGACGTTCCTCACTTATTTTGATCCAAGGACGCTACAGTGACCTATATGTTTATCCCTCGAATGGGTTTTGAGGGTAAGGCCCCTTCCAGCAGTGGAATAAAATCGACCGGAAAAGCTTGTGTGTTTGTGTGTGTGTGCTTTTCCATTGAATCAACGCTTCTCCACATCGAGCGATCGTTACCCGAAAGTTTCATCGTAACAACAACAACTTCGAAGTGGAGTCTCATGCTCCCCGCCTCGCTCTCCAAGTCTTTTGGCCAATATCAACAATGATTAACACAGTCCGTGGGCGTATTTTCCATTAGGGTCTTCCTCGTTTCCCAACAAACCACTCTCCCACCCTTTCACCATGACTACACCTTCCTCCTTTGTTTACCTTTCTGTCCACTTCACCTTCTCCATCCTTCTCCACACTCAGATATCAAAAGCCTCCAATCCACACCTATCGTCCTGCTTTAACAATCATGTTTCCGCGCCGTGTAATGCCACGCTGCTTATCAAAGTTTTAACAAGACTTTTCCCAACATTCTCACTCAACGTCTCTGTTATCCACTCTCTCCTCCTTGTGAAAAAGCTTGTTTGCCTAACACAATTCTTCATCTTATGTCCCAGCTACTTTGACCATTTTGGTAAAGAGAGCACTCCCAAGATAGGTAAAAGGTTCCACTTTCTCTGGTTTATGAACTTATAATTAATTTTTTAAATTCGTTTTCCTCTCCCTCAAAAAAAGACGCATAACATTTAGTTTGCTTACATTTATTCTAATTTCATGCCTATTGCCTTGAATTTACAATGAACTCATTAATGGTTGCAACCCTAAGGCTGACTGGCAAATTAAAATTTGAATATTCTAATCTAATAATTTGAATATTCAAATTAAAATTTGAATATTTGCAAATCTAAAATTTCATGGATTTCCCCCGATTTTTGTTTATTTTTCAAGTTATATAGTTTTCATGTTATTTTACCATTTCCTCGACATATACTACGTTGAACAGCGCCGGTGATAATCGATCACCCTAACTTACCCCTCTTCCCAAAATTGCCCATCAGACTTTTCGCTCCCCGCTCGTATCTGAGCAGTGTCGGGCATACACAGATTGTGCATAAGTCTCCTATCCCTCCAATCTATCAATATTTTCTGCAATATACTATTTAGTTTTTCCCAACTCTCTCTATGAAACGCATTATCAAAAGCTGCGGAACAAGCGAATACGTCCTGATTGTATTCTATTCTCCTCTCCATTAAAGATCTGATTGCTGGAAAGGCATCGCGCGTGCCTCTCGACTTCCTAAACCCGAACTCGTCACCCTCTATCCAATAATTTGCCCTGCTCCGTATCCTTCTAGTGATGACCCCGGTGGCGTCGGGGTAACGTCCTCGTCTGCCATTCCAAGGGTCGCGGGTTCGATTCCCGACTGGGTGAGTTTCCCTCCATCTAGGGCTTGGGTGTTTGTAAATGTTGACCATTGTTATCGTTTTTAATAGTTCGATGTGAAGGCCAAAATGTGCTGTTTTCGGACTAATACTGAATAAGTAAAAAAAAAATAAATGACCCTGAGAACCACTCTAGCTGCATGCGAAATCAAACTTATAGCTCAGTATTCCTCACACATGTTCTGCAATACATTCATCACTTTTACCCAATTAAATTTATCCAACGCCTTCTTGAAGTATATGAAAAGAAATGGATCTTGGTTATGTATTTCATTTTTCTTTCTGAGGACCTGCGGCTGTCACATGTACATGCCTCTTCCATCCCTGTACCTTCATTGACCGCCCACCAAGTATTCACTTTCTCCGCTCCCCAACCTCTTATTGATAATCCCGAGCTCTTGAACAGCGTTCGAAACGGAATGGACTTCAGCATTATTAACCAGGATAAAGGCATAGGATCCGCGGGCGGTGTACTATTACGAATATACATTGACAGGGGTACGGGAGCAATAGAAGGAAAATGGGAATGCATCAAAAAGTGGTATATTCGAAACCCTGACAAAGAAAACCATGGAATTGCCAACGAGTAGATTAAAATGATGAGACGAAAGTGTAAGACTGTTAACACGGAGAACGTGCACTCAGTTGGGTAATAAACTTAGGCGATAAACTAAAGGGGCGAAAGTAGCGCGGTGAACGAGAAATTGGAAAGATATGGAAAGAATGGATAGGAAGGACGAAACTGGTGCGCTGTTTGGCACGTGGAAACGCTGTCGAAAAGTAAGAATCCATTTTGTGGACATGGGTTCAGAAAACCAAAGTTTCCTCGGGAAAATCATTAATTGAGCCCGGAAAGATTCAAGAGAGATAAAAAACAAATAGAGGAACTATTTGACATAGACATTCGACCAGCAACGCTAGGCTTGGATAAGAGACTGTTTTAGCCGTTACTCTGTGGAATTTTTCCATCGTATAGAAAGAAAGAAAACACAGCAATTCCACATTTACACTTTCTGACTAAAGTGTTTGCTGTGTTTTCTTTCTTTCTATACGCTAGGCTTGGAAAAAGAATAAGACATGAATGAGGATAGCTGCCTTCACCCAATTGTCCGAGGTGTAAGGATTACCCTTGTCGTGTCTCTTGAGTTTAGGAAGAAAAGAAAAATCGCAAGGCACAAGATCGGGGGACTAAGGAAGGTTTAGTTTGTTCTCGTCTGTGAAACAGCGTGGTACCCATCGTGCACAGATTTTACGGTATCCTAGCTGTTGAATAATGAAGCCGACACGTTCCTTGGATATTCCAATATGGTTTGCGATACGCTTTGGAGTGATTCGCCGGTCATTTTGAATCAAATCTTCGACGAGTTTGCGATACTTATCGTCTGTAGCAGTGATCGGACGTCCGCTGCGTGTTCCATCAACAATTATGGCTCTTCCAGGATCGCAACCACGAAATTTTAGTACCCATCGATTTACAGAAGAACTATCAACAGCATTGTCACCAAAAACAGCCTTTAAACGGCGATTAATCTCAGTAGGAGTCACTTTTCCAGCAGTTAAAAATTCGATAACAGCACGCTGTTTAATTCACGTTGACATAGCAATGGAACACGTATCTATACCTCCGCTTGTCTAAATACATTGGATGAATGTAACGACCTCAAACCTGCACATGCGTGTTTAGGGGGAATGCTACTTCCTCATGCCATCGGGGGTGCTTCTGAAGGTGATTTTGTTTCTGGTCTACAAGCATGTGTGCATTAGTTTTCAGCGTACCCTCATGTATGTCCTGAAATACTCGATAACGCGGGAGTGATAAAAAAACGATAAGGGAATTGAAATGAATTATTTCCGTGGGGGAGGGGATAATATTCCCGCGGAACTAGTCAAGGGTTTGAGGAAACGCGGGAGGGAGAGTAAGTATGTTCTTGTTAATTTTTGCTGTGTTTCATTGCTGCTCTATGTTTCCTCCATTAGTATGCATTGCGTGTGCGCGAGTGTGTATGGCTAAGGGCGCGTGACGCGGGGGAGGAGGGCCAGCCCGGGGGAGGGGAGGGGGTTGAAGGAAGCGGCGGGGTTAGCAGGAGTGAGATACCGCGGGGCGATACCTTTCTGGATGAAATAAGGCGACTCGGGTGGAGGAGGCGGAGGGGTTCGTTGGCCCTAATTTCACCCGACAGAGAAGGATGATATGGATGTTGAGGGAGGGAGTATTAGCGAGGGAGGAAGTTGGCCGTTCCGATGGCACGCCTAGATGGCCCCGAGTCCTTCCTTCCTCACTTCCTCTTCCCCACCGACCCGCTCCCTCCCCCCCCGCCTCCTGCCTCCCTCCGTTGCCCCCCAATTTCATCACCCCCCCTCCCCCCTCTTCCCCGGAGATGAATTCATCGTGGCTGTCCAGTGATGACCACTTGGCAAACTCTTCATGCCTTGGAGGGGTCGAAGCGCCTTGTTGAGTACGAAATGATTATTTACCGATTGGTGAATCTTTCAAAATCATCCATGGGAATTTGAAAATTTCTGTCTACCAGTCAACTCTGTGACATTCCTTCCGAAAGGTTAGCAATGAACAAAATGGTCGTATTTCTTCGTACGTCTACATAAACTGTACTCGTATTATCATTAAAAATTAAGAAAAAATGTTTGGTGTTGCATGCCCCGAGTGTAATCACCCTCTGCCACATACCCTAGGCGTTGCTTTCCATGTAGAGAGGCGCTATGTTTACTATAGTTGTAGATAGTAGAAAATTGATTGAACACCTTCTCAAAACCGACGAAGCATACAAATTCAAGCTGCTTATACTCAATATTCTTTCTACTTAAAATAATAATATGGTAAGAGGCTAACCAAGTATACGATGTAGTGGGTCCAACACAATTTACAGTGGAAAACGAAATTATCTGCGTCTACAGCTACGTAAATACCCCGAAATTCATCAAAAAAATGTGTGGCAAGAGGTGAAAACACCGGGTCGAAAGAGTAAGAGATAAGGAAGAGGGCGGATCTTTAAATGGTAAGAAAAGGGGAAAAACATTCGCTATAAATCCATAAAAAGACTTGTATGCTCATATAAATGCTGCTGGGAGACTTTGTTCCAAACAATTGCTAATTTCTCTTTTTCTGATCATTGTTCTCGGGTTTACTTATAAGGAGGGAATAAAAATGAATCCCGTGATTTCTTCTGGCAAAAGTTTGGCTCAGGATAGACATTTTGTGTCCATTATTTTTATGAGGTAATCTACCGGTTTAGGTAGATAGGATAGATGAAATAATATTCCAAAGTAGTGTTTACTCTCACAAAATGAGAGTGCGCGAGAAAATGAAATGTAGAATACCTGAAGAGCAAAATTTAATTGGATTGGCAGCGATTTTGTTTGTGAATCGGCTGCTCCTTCCATTAAATTTCCCCGGAAGCGAAATATTTCACTTCTGCACTTTCTGCGAGCCTAATGCTTTGGACTATCCGTAAAATTGCCGAAAATGTGACACCTATTTCCGATGCATTCAGGGAGCTGCTCTCTGATTTCATGTTTTTAATATTCCTGGCGAATATCTTGACACGATTCTGCGGAAGACTTTGGTCCCCTGAAATAGACGAGATAAACTTTAGTAATCCCTTCGAATTGTCAATTTTATCTTATAGTCATAACTGGCCTTAGAATATTCGTG
Source organism: Hetaerina americana (assembly GCF_022747635.1). Lineage (NCBI taxonomy): Eukaryota > Metazoa > Arthropoda > Insecta > Odonata > Calopterygidae > Hetaerina > Hetaerina americana. The sequence goes on along the minus strand of NW_027287052.1, from coordinate 2,106,347 downwards.
ACATCAACTTACACCTACGCGTCAGCCTCAAACTGGTGGCGGTAGTAATGGTCATGGCTACAAGTTATTATTTTGGAAAGGAAACAAACTATGCAAATTTCACTTGAATAGAGATTTATTCACGACCCGGGTTTCAAACACTTAATGTCATCTTCAGGACACCTGAAGATGACATTAAGTGTTTGAAACCCGGGTCGTGAATAAATCTCTATTCAAGTGAAATTTGCATAGTTTGTTTCCTTTCCATCATGGATAAATTTCACAGGGTTAACCCTAATACCGTTCGGTTTGTTAAAAGTTATTATTTGTTTCCGTTTAAGTGAAACAAGAAGTATTTTTATGATTCCTATTTCAATTAACATTTGTTTTAATAATTACGTGTGAAATATAAATGATATTCCGAAATATGTTCTAATAATCTTGTGAATGACAAGTAATATACGGAATTGTGAAAGATTCAAACAAATTATTTGTGAAATAGTATTCTATCATTCGAATTAACTGATTCTTGGGTAATCTTCGTCGTGGTTTATTGAAAATCGTGAAAGTTTTAACTACCGCGTTTTTGATACATTCACAGACATATTTTACTTTTTTTGCCTCTGGAGTAACTTTATGAAATTTACATGACATATTGAAGTGAAATGAAATTATTGACTTTGTGATTCCACACATCAGGTGTTTACAACATTAAAATATGTTTTCATTTAAATATGTTTTACTGTTGGAGATAAACTGCAGTTTTTTTCTAAATCTGACAACTGTTCCGAGGAGCAGTGAGTTATGAAATGGAGTTGAAGTTGATTAAATGTCTTGCAGCCAAATTGAGTCTCTGTCTTCCACTGTCCGCTGTAACCCTTTCATCCATAAATAGTCTGATTGAGCAACTGTTTCACAGTATGAACCCACGATGCTGAAAAAAGGTAATGATTACCGCAATCACCCTGACATTGCCCCACCTGGAGAATTCAACATCCATACATTTAACCCGTGATCCACCAAAAAGGTGTGTGGCAGGGAGTGTAAGCACCAGGGGGGAAGGGTTAGTGATAAGAGAAGAGAATATGGGAATAACTTGACATAATTATTTATTATTAACTTGAAACTCTGACATAATTATTAAGTGAAAAATTATCACATAACATTTATTTTTTCCATACAATACATGCTAGAGGAAGACTAAATTCAAACGCAAATTCAAGACTTAAATTAACGCAATCGTTTAAGAACCTGAGTAGAGACCAGGCTAAGCAAATTTTATTTGTCCTTCGTAAACGTGTTTAAAGTCGTCGAGCGTTCAAGATACGGACGCGAGCAACCTCTCGTGTGAATCATGAGGCGGCGATAGTGGTCGTCATCACCCCGGTACAGTGCCCACTCGAGAGTTGAAATGAAAGCGGCCGATAGGACGGACTGCCGCTAAAGCCCGCCACGCTATCGGAGGTTCGCTTGGGTGGGTGGTGCGGGGCGACTGACCCTCCTCCTCCCAACCACCCCCAACGCCCCCATCGTGGCCGGAGGAATGAGACGCGCCGCAAATTCCCCAGGAAATCGGTGACAATTAGCCACCATTCCTCCTCCGGTCGTAACAATGCCAGCACGTCCCGGAATCTCACACCCGAGTGTTCGTATTTATGCCCACGTTCGTCAATAGTCTACTGTCCGTGTGGCACAACTTAGGTGTTCCGTGCTGTTCCACATCATCCTAACGGAAACGTTGACGAGATTACGTCCATTAACACTCATTTATCATAATTTTCTTACTTTACTCCATGTTGTAGAGTTTTAAATTTCATTTGTAGGGCTTTTACTTTCGATCTATATATTTTTTGGTGAATATAAATGAAAATTGCATTCAATATGATAACACTAATATTATAAATTAACATGTACCTAGCGATCCTCTAAAAATGTGTGCGGCAGGGGGGCGTTAAGGTCACCAGGTGGAAAGGGTAAGGGATAAGTGAGGGAAATGGGGTTTAAAAGGTGAGTGGGAAAGGAACAGAAAGAAAAGCACTCACTTTGAAAAAAATTACTGAATCACTGAAAAGGACGGGCATTGTAGTGCAAAAGTGTATTCATCATGTTAGAGGAAAACTTAGGTTCGTTTAAAAAAAAAAGTGCTTACTTTGCCCTCTTCAAAATTTCACAGGCATATTAAATAGGAAAGAATAAAAAATGAACATCGATCATTTATGAATGAGAGACCAACACAGTTTTAAGACGACTCAATCGGAAGTTGAAAGTAGGAGGAGTTCATTCGGAATGAAAGCAGAAAATTCCATTAGCCCACGGCCATGCAGCTGTGAAGGTCCCCTACCCCTGACGCTTAAGGTAGAAGAAAGTGTCACCCTTCTGTTGACAGTTGACCTCGTGAGGCATCACCCCCCGGGGAGAGGGACAAGGAGTGAATCTTTAACCTCCCCTGTTCATTTGGGCTACCCCGTCCAATAAATACGCGAACTGAGGCAGTTAAAACTTTATTTTGCAAAATTTAGTGTGCGTCAATTTTGTCCCCTTCAAAGTACTCTCCATTTGTTGCTATGCACTTATTTCATCTTCTCATCCACCGTTTAAAGCCTTCTTGGAAGTTCTCGGCAGTTAGGCTTTTTAGTTTTCTCGTCGTTTCTTGCTTTACTGTGTCCTTATCTTCCCAGTGATGTCCCCTCATCGCGTTCTTGCATTTTGGGAATACGAAAAAGTCGCAGGGTGCGAGATCTGACGATTAAGGAGGAGGATCAGGGATGGCGATTGAATATTTGCCAGAAACCGGTGAACAATCAATGCTGAATGTGAAATTGCATTGTCATGGTGAAGGATCCATTCAATCATGTTTGGTTAAAATCGTGTGCGACGTTGATTTTCCTAAATTCAGTTCATCCGTTATCATTCGAACAGTTTTTCGACGATCGGTAAGGACAAGGGACCGCACACGATCAATTGTGTCGTCAACACAGGTGGCTGAAGGTCGTCCCGGCCTTGGCTGAGCATTATCGCCGTTAACAGGTGTGATTATTTCAGTAACTTCTTGATACCTTTTACCGCACTTCACCAAAAAACTTGATGTCGATTCTTCGCTCCGTAATTTCGCCAATTTCCATTTTTGACAAACAAAGTAAAAACAAGGACAACAGAAACTAACATAACTGGTAGCATACGCACAGCTCGACGATCCGCCAAGCACAGGCGGTTCATTGGACTGGAGACAGGCTTCTGTAAAGTTGGCATAATCTAGATTTACCATGGGGCCTACTCTCTCCGAGTGAAATATGTTTTAAATCGCTTCTCCGCGTCCAACTCTGAGTTACTGCACGCATTGTTGTTCTGATGATTCTTTGTCTGTGAGTTTTGTATGAATGCGGGGGCTAAAACGTTCTCTTTTTTATCATTTCAGGTGAGTGAATGCGATCTCAATCTGGTTGGACCATCTCCCGAATGATTCCAGAATGTGGTAAGTCGTTGACCGTGTTGGGCGGGCATCACCAGGAGTACACTGGCACTCCAGCAGGCTGGAGAAACTAACTATTTGAGCGCAAGAGTCTTAAAAAAGTCGTCCGATCAACGTGAGCATTTGGTTTAGTGGTATTTGTGCACATTTAACAATTGTTTTGTTAATGTATGGGGATATTGTTTAAACTTTTGCTTAGGAAATGTCATTTTCGTATATGCCTGCGCCTCGTAGATGCTGAAGGTAGTTAACAGAAACGAATTTTAAATTTAAAATTCACACTCTCCCTGAAGATATATTGCCGTTTAATTTACGTAAAATAGGTCTTGCTTCTTTGCGAAAAAGTTGACTTTTGCAGGAGCTGTTCTTATGGCTCCTCTTTTGAAAAAAATGAATTCTCGAGACACAAATAGAAGTAATTAATGGAGTTCACTTTTTAGTCTCATGTCTACCTCACGACCCTTTTCTTCTAAAATCTCTTGAGTTAGATGTTTTCGTAACTGGATGAAGATATCTTAGGAACTCCTTTTTTAAGCTTCCTGTTTTCTTCTTGGGATTGCCGTAGTTTTTGATGAATGATGCATCGTCATCAGTCTGTTGAAAAATGTTCCTCTGCAACATCCGTGGCCGCCTCCATCTCAATGCCTCGATGAAACTACGACCTATCTTCATTATTTCTTCGTGCCTTTTCGGTTCCTTCAGAATATTGATCGTGTTATCACTGTCGTCACTGGTCGGGTCACTGGCGAAGAATTGATTTATTAACACCGTAATTTTTAAATACGACTTGTGTCCGAAAACTATCCGACCTGCTTTCATATCTCCAAATTGGTGCTAATCTTCGCCATCTGGGCCGTGGCATCCTTCGAAGTAGTCCCCGTTTAATTGAACCACACGCTCCCAGCGGTGCTTCTTCCACATCTTAAAGCAGTCCTCAAACGCAGATCTTGGAATGGCCTCGCGTCGCATGACTCCGAATCGTCTCCATGTCGTCGAACCGCTTTCCTTTGAGCGCCCTTTTCAATTTTGGGAACATCGAAAAGTCGCAGGGAGCTATATCGGGACTGAACTGAGGCTGGTAAAGCTGTAGAATCTTGTTTTTTACCAAAAAGTTGCCGCACAGGGTGCGATGAATGCGCTTGGCGCGTTATCGTGGTGAAGAAGCCAGTGACCGCTTGACCAGAGACGCGGTCGTTTTCTTCTCACGGCATCACGCAATCTTTTCAGAACTTCGATTTTAATATTCTTTGTTCGTCGCCTGACCTCTTGGAGCAAATTTGTAGTGCGCAATACCCTCACAGTAATAAAAAAAATTGAAAACGCGTGTCGAACACTTTTCGGACACATCTCGTATATGAGGTGAAGCTGTCCTGTAATGCCTACGCCGTACGCTGCATATCGAGTGAATGTTTCTCCTATTAGTGACCAATTTCAATTTTGAGCAGCTTCGCAAGGTGTGATAGAGAGATCATCTACTTGTTATCGCGAAAGCCGCTTCAAGGGCGTTTGGCGGGGGGTGTTAAGTCACCACCCGTAATTAAGAATAAAACCTCGTGCAAAACCTACAAATTCATGCCCATCTGCACCCACAGAGGCGTATATATTCATGCAGAAACCTTTATAACTGACTCTCATGCAAACATACATACCATTTACTAACATACACATGCACCTAAGAATACTATACCTTATGTCTACGCAACCTTTAATCTTATCCCGACTTGTAAATTCTTTGTTTTTAATGTTTCTAAAGTGACTTCGGTTTCTTACTATTATGATTTATGATTGTTTGGGGAAAGAATGAGTATGTGTCTATCTGTATTGGAATCTATCTCCCTTATTTTATCTTTGTGGTATGATCTACCTAAGTAGTGTGGGGCCATAGTAATTCCTTTAGTGTCTTTGTTAAACTCGTTTTTTCTGAACCTTTCTTTAAGTCTGAGTCTCAATTGTTATCTTCGCATCTCAAGTGGCTCTCAGCCTAATTCCCCTTAAAGGCCTGTCACACTCCTCTTCTTATTATAACATATTTTTCATGAATCTGGCGGTATTTCTCTGGGCCTTATCTAATTCTTTTTAAAAGCCCCAAAAATTTCCGAGTTAAAGAGAGCACCTCGAGAGACCTGGCTACCCCTGGATACACCGGGCTAAAGCACTCGGCCGGACATTGAGCGATCCGGGTCCGAATCCCGGTCAAGGCGAATGATTTTTACGCTCTGAAATTGTTCTCTCTTAGACTTTCTCATTGCATTTCCCCACCACAATTTTAATGAAGCCGGATCACTTTTAAGTGGATCCGCATATTGTCCTGATATGTGCTCCTGATGAAAGGCGTGATGCTAGAACTACCTCCAAATATTTAACTTGATCGGCCGCAGTGAGCATTGAACCCTTTATTTCATTATTTATGTCCTGTTTGCCACTTCCCTTGATCCAAAAATTGCAAAACTGCACTTTTGCCATGATTTGACGTCCTCGCTGGATAACGCGCACATCTCCCTCAGTGATCTCAGCGGATATTTCGTAGTCTGAAAGAAACGGCGTCCGGCCTTTCCTTAATTTCACGTTCCAAAGTCCGCACTTTTGCTATATCCACTGGTTGGCCAATTCCTTCATCGGTTGTCTATTTTATAGACTTCTTCCTCGGAGCAGGCGTATCGTTGATTTAAATATCTGCATCTCGTCATGCAGGAATTTCACAAATTTAAACCTGAAACTGTTATGTTTATGCCTGCACAATCCAAATCATGTCACTTCTACACAAATATCAGTTCGATCATGCACTCGAACAAACTTAACCACACTAAAGAAAGTACTTGCATGCAACAATATTTTATCGATGGGTCTATTTAAAATCCATGCAAGATATTGGCAAAATATATATACCCTACTTATACTAATTCTCACCTTCGCGTCTGCGATCATATCCATTTTGATTTCTAATAGCAGGAGGAAAAAACGCCATTTTAAATCAATCCATTCAGCTAACTATCTCCTTCATTTTACTCACGTAATCTGATCTATCAGAGTGAGCCATAGCTTTAATTAACGACAAACACCTTTCTCTAGGGCTAATTTGTCATAGCATAAAAATTTTTGTTTGTTTACGTAAACTGTGTAGAAAACAACCGCTTCCCTTGAAATTTTCCCCACTGGTGTCACCCACGGATATTTGCAAGGGAGTTCGTCTCTGCTATTCTACAAATAATTCTACACTCATCTGACCAGTGTTTACTACTCTTCTCCCTACAATATAGTTCAACATTACAGCCGTCCTCCTGACTTTCTTTGCTTTCTCTGTTTATTACTGTATGATTATCTTATAATCCCCACTATCTATCCGAATGAACTAGCACGGCCCAAAACAACTAATTTCCTCTCTCAATCCTCCCATGAATCTTTTCTAATTTCTCAGTCCCCAACATCATCTTTTTCTTCGAAGCCCCTATTCAAACTGGTTTGGTATTTTCCCGCATCCTCTCCACTGTCGCCGCTGTCGATTTTGCTTTGCAAGGATTTCGTGTAGTGAAGACCATGGAAACCGTGCTACCCCGCTGTTGAGAAACAACACATGGCCCAGTGGACTGGGTCCTGTGGTTCCCGGACTCAGATTTAAAATTATGTCCGTCATTTCTCTTGGAATGAATATTGAGGTGATGTCCCGGTCATTACTCCTGCTAGTGCTCCTCAAAAACATCAACAGAATTCACAAGCCGTTCCCTCACATCAAGGTTGTAGTCAATGGGGAAGGTTAATGATAATTGCGTTATCAAACTAATTTTAAATATTATTAATGTAATTGACTTCATAATATTACCATAAAAAATGGTTAATGAAATAATTAAAACTTTATAAGAGGCCCATAATTATGAGAAACCGTGGGAAAATATTAAGGAGGAGAATGATGTCGCTGGATGCTCGGTCGTTGCTGTCCAATTCGTTCAATGTAATGTTTTGGAAACCGTGTGGTTTATTTAAACTTTAAAAGCAACAGAGTATTTGCGATAATCTAACGAGGCTGCCCTCGGGCGGATTGAAAGGTTTTGAGAAGATTTAGGTTTTTTATTGTTCTTTTTGTTGCTGGCAGCACGTCTTCATGCGTAGAGAAATATATCACATTGAGCTATCGTCTTCAAAGTACATGATGTTACCATTATCTTTATTACTTCAATTATTTCACATCTTTATTGGTCATTGGTCAAAGTGACCACTGCCGTGAGCGCGAAACGTAGGGACATCTCGCGATCGGCGTTTGGAATGGACCGCATTGGAATCCTTCGCTCGCTTCCGCGAAAGCGTGCGAAAACGAAAGAGAGCGGTAGGGTTCGCCAGATGATGATGACGGCCCGCGGTGCAGCCGTCTCACTCGCAAGAACTATCCCTCGCCCGCATCGAGAGAGAGTCAAGGAAATACGAAGCATGTTTCTCACACTCTTTTAAGCGTCCGCCCATAACGGTGGGCATATGATATACATGGACGTACAGACGCGCTGGCACGTTAAGTGTTTGTGAGGGGCCCCAGCCCTCTCGCCCGCAGTGGGCCCGGCCCGGCGAAGAGGGCCCTCGAGCGAGTGGCCTCGTGCATCGCGTCCCTCGGCCCGCTTCAAGTTGCCCCCCTGCAGCTCGAACGTGTTCCACCCACCCCACCAGGCTGCTACGCGTCATCGGGCACACCCACGCGCTCTCACGGCCAAGCACGGCATAATTTCCACGCCCAAACAATTGCATGCCTCGAGGCGAAGGGAACACCGCAAAGCGGCTTCAGCGGGAACTTCCCTCGCCATTCTTCCATTATTCTTGGAAACGGAGAGAAGCACGCGGAGGAGGGTTAGGGGGATGGGGGAACCCTCCCCGCCACCTATCCCCTCCCTCTCCTCCACCGCCACCTCCCTCCCTTGCCCATCGGTGACGACTGATGACTCACACTCGTGGGCCACGGAGGGGAGGGAGAGAGGGGGGCGGGCCGGCATCAGTCAGTCAGCCTTCCGTTACAGTGGGGCGGAGGGTGGGGAAGGGGGGCCGTGTTCTTGCCGCGGAATTCGATCCACCCCCCCCCCTTCTCGACGGCGTGCGGGAGCGAAGCGCCGTCGTCGAAATCTGGGGGCCGAGTCCCATTCTTCCCCCCTTGGGCATGCTTATCCCAAGTCTCACAGCGAAGCCCAGGTCACCTTTGTTGTTGGGCATTCACGTAATCCTCGTTGCACCATATGATAAGCGTCGACTCCCTTCTTTCGGGAATGACGTTGTGCTCACAACGTCATCAATTTCGCCGAATGCGGCTCTAGGAGAAAAAAATTATACCATAATAAAACTAAGGAGAGAACTGCATTCTTGTTCCTTTTATCGTACCCTATTTGCCAATTGTGAACTCTGGCTACAATAATTTGAGTATACCCGAGAACTTTTATACATTTGTATTGTGTGTATTGGGTGAAATCTACACTTGTTTTGAACTAGGATTTTCCACTAGGACACGTTGCAATATTTGCACATATTTTCGAGGTATTTAGGGAGTGTCACCTTTCTCCTAACCCTTCAACCACCCTTCCTCTCCCTTATCCCTTTCATATCCCACCTAGTGCTTGCAATCCCATCCTCACACCCTTTACATGGATAACGGGGTATTTATGTAGATGTAGATGATATCGTTTTCCCGTTAAGGTTTGCTTAAATCCACTGTGACGCTTATCTTGTGCGCCTCTAACCATATCATTATTCAGAAGCAGAAAGAGCATTGAGTATAACCAGGTTGCATTTGTATGGCTCGTCGATTTTGAGAAATTGTTTCATCAATCTATCTACTATCTACAGGATGACCTACAACCCACGTCTATTGTGTGTGACAGAAGGTGATTACACACGTAGCATTTAACACAATAAATTTAGTTTTTCTTAGTTTTTATCAAATTTTGTAGAATAACTCTACTAACGTAGGTCTTTATAACAATAGGCGCATTCAGTACGAGTATCCGAGTGAGATATACCTCCCCAAGCAAAAGGCAGGAGCTGATAGTGACCTGGCGAATAATAAAGTAAGGTTTGATGAAATAATAACAACACTTTACTATAATTAATGGTTTCTGGCGTAACTTTATGGAACCGATTCATTATAAATAAATGAAAGGACTAACTTTGTAGTTCCACACGAAAACGATTTATTCACACGACCTGGGTTTCGAAGTAAAACTTCATCACCTGATGATGAAGTTTTACTTCGAAACCTAGGTCGTGTGAATAAATCGTTTTCGTGTGGAACTAGAAAGTTAGTCCTTTCATTTATTTATAACACTTTACTAGGCGACTTAGAATGAAAGAAAATACTTTTTTCTCCTCTCGCTATCCTTAACAGTTGTTCTAATCCTTAATTGTTTGTGGGAAAAATGAAAATTTAAATCTTAAATCTATCTGTTCTACACTTAAATCTCTCTAATTTTATTGACATGATCTCTCCCACGGCAGTACGATGGGGGCAATAATACATTTTCAACATCATCGCTCAAGTGATATTCCTACAGTTTATGCTAGAGTAATTAATCTGTAATTTAACCTTCGCTCCATTAATTGATCCCCAGCCTAGCTGCTCTAATATTTTGGATACGCCACTAAGTTTATCGCAACAACGTTTTACAAATCTAGCTCATCTACGCTGCACGCGATCCAATTTGACAATCAATCCAACTTCCTGAGGATTCCATATACTTGCAGCATATTCCAAATGAGGCCTAAACAGAGGAAATTTCCCCAATAATCTTCTAAAAGACACTATTGTTTTACTATGGTATGGTATTCTTGGTGCAGTAGATGTACGGGAGAGTATTGCTCATATTCCAAAAATTCATCCATACGCACTTTTTTAATTTAATTCTAAATTCCAAGAGTCGCATCAACGTTTTATTTCTTTAAGTTCGTCTACTAATGATATTTTACCCTCTGGAATACGAATATCTCTGTAAGCCACTGCATCGTGGGCATAAAAGCTCATCATACAATTATCCGCGGAGCTAATGTCGCTAACGTATAAAAAGGAATAACAGAGGACCGATGGCATTTCACCAGTGAACATTTGAAGGGATCTCTACTGCATGAGAGTCGATACCATCTACGATATCATTACCCTTTGTATCCCATTATTCAAAAAGCCTTTAATCCACCCTTGGATATTTTTATCTATGCCGTACGCTTCTAGCTTTGTGAGTATCTTCCTATGAGACGCTTTTTGGAAATCTTTTTTGTAGAATAGAAAAGCCACGTCCTTATGGAACATTATTTTCTCTCGAACCCAAAGTATCATGAACAAAAAGTCCCAAGTTGTATCTCGTAGGATTTACCCTTTCGGAAACCGACCTGGATTTCCATCGATAACTATTGACGTTCGTCATTGAACTCGCAATTACCGCATATGTTTCATGGCACTAAGTGATTTTCGTATGCGAGAGGGAAATAGGCCTGTAATTTCTCGGTTCCTCTTTGTCACCGCTTTTAAATATAGATGCCGTTTAATAGTCACCCGGAACCTTTTGACCGATAAAGGACTAAAGATCAATTAAGTATCATTTCCAGACAACACCGCGATTTCCAGAAAATTACGTATTCCTCTCTAACGATATAGACCGAAAATTAAAGGAATGTGATTCATTAATGATAGAATTGAATATTAGAAAATACACCTCACCTTAACTTTGACGTGAAGCTTTAGTCGTAAATTTTCAAATTGAAAGTTTGAGTTAAGGTATTTCAAAACAGATCAAATATTTGTGTGTTTAAAAGGATATCAAACCTAATATGGTATTCACTCATTAGAAGAACCTTACGTGTGATACTTAAAGGAGTTTAAGCGCTTGTATGACCGCATTTGAGCACGGAGTTGTCGTACGCAAATGAAACGTAGAGGTAAGAGAGCTAGAAGTTACTTCGTTTTACTTGTGCCACATTCGGAATATGAGTTAAGAATCTGAGATACACGTAAAAAACTTTTAATTAAAGAATTAGAAAGTGTTCCGATAAAATCCGATGCGCTCGTCGAAAATTGCAAAAGAGTTAACGGTTGCGCTGGAGGAACACAGTTGGAATGTCTCTCAACTGGCGAATGCAATCGGCCAGCATTGAAGTGAACAGTAAGGCTGCGTTTTCATGCGGAACCAAGGGAATCATATGTGGAACCAAATTCTATTGATAGATCCGACCTCAGGTATGAAATAAATGAGAGATACGCACCGTCGCAAACGGATTGAAGTACCGGGGGGACCCTTTCGTACATACGATACTCATTTATGACGAAATCAATCACAAGTGCCCGATGATTTTTAAAAAAATATTTGAGACTAAAATTTTGAAGATTTGCTCATATAAATGGATCATTGCGTGTTAAATATAGGCGTGTGTTTGAATGTGTCCAAGTGTATTTTTATGCTTAGTAACTTTTATTCAAATTTACGTATAAACTCCAAATGTACGTATGTATTCAAGTTCCTGTAGGCTTTACTGCATTCCCAACGCCAGTCGCCATTGCAACGGATTTCTGTAGATTTAATTTACATCTTCCTACAAACCGTCCAATTTAACCTCTTTTCCTTACGGCTTTGTCATTTTATTCTTCGGTTTGAGTGTCAAATGTACTTGAGAAATTGAAATTCCAATATTATTATTTTGCATTGAATTTGAATTTTGAAAATATCATCAAATTTGCATTTCTTATGCTCAAAAAACGAAATGTCATAATTTGCGACACATGTTTCTTCGAAAAATTATCTGAGTTTTTTCTAATAAACTTAGAAGTCAAATTCATTATTTTGACTGGTTCTCGGGATTATAAGACATTAATAATTCTAGGCGAACAAAATGGTATAAAAACCCGTAGCAATAAAGTGACCCACAATGCCTGTTCATATCCACCCGACATTGAATTTCAATAGGTCTTGTAACGGAAGCTTTTTTCTTCCCCATTATTTTCCTCCAATCGATAATTTATCAATTTTCATCGACAAATTTCATCGATTCGTTGCTTCTTCTTTTTAGACAATAATAATATATAGCGCAAGAGGCTTTTAAAAAAGATGCCTCAGCGTATGTCCTGCATGAAAAATGGGACAAGAAACCTAAAGAAAGTGTTTTTCGCGATCATTTTACGCGAATGCAAAACTCGGCCGTGGAAACGATGACGAATAGGTAGGTACCTTAGAATTGTGGAAGGAAGCGCTCTGAGCAAGAACTGATTTCAAGGCAGCGTTATGGAATGAAGAGGCGAGGGGATGATGGTATGAAAGAAGCCGTTCGAAATCACTGCTTGGCAGGAAGATGAGAAGAAAAGTATCGGACGTAAACTGGGGAAGGATGCTAGTCACGTGATGCGCCAGAAGGAACAAGGACGACCAAAAAAGAGGAAGGAGGAAGATGATTGGTGATCTGAGCGGGGGAGGAGGAGGGGGGAGGCAACGGGGCAAGAGCAGACAACGCCGTGTGATGGGATGTAGTCAGCGACCCCTCCCCTCCCCTCCCCACTCCCCTCCCCCCCCTTCCGTCAGGGGCGCCAACGTTCAAGTCTCCCCCGGGCTGTTGGCTGCAGGGGATTTCGCTTTTTTGTGCGCGGGGAGGAGGTAGGGGGGGGGGGAAGGGGAGGTGGGTGGGAGGGCGGTCGGTCATCACGGCCTGGTGATCGCCCCGGCCTTGGTGGCGGTGGGAGGCTTCCGGGGGGAGGGGCTCGTCTCGGCGCGGTGAGCACCCTGGGAAATGGTGCCATTGTGTGCGTGTGTGCGCTTGCCGTCGCGGTAGGGGGGGAAGGGGGCGGAGAGGGGGTGGCTCCTCCGAGTCGAGGGCCGTAGGGGTGGAGGGTGTGCGGGCAGGGAGAAAAAGATAAAATTAGTTTTTGATTCCGACCAAATTTCACAAATTTTTGTTATTTTTTCAATGCTGCCCCCCTCCCCTCCCCCTTCCGAAAGCCACGTTTGATACGTCAGTGTGGAGGAGAAATGGGGAGTGGTGCTTTATCTGGTTGGGTTGGTCGACTGGGAACGTTCAGAATGGTGAGACTCAATGTAAAACGTGAGTGATTCGTTCTCATTCGAGTTGTATACGCATCTCTGCTCCGATTCGATTACTTGCATTTTGGATTTGCGATACTCACGCCCATGGGTTCGCTTTATTTTTTAAAACGGGGTCCATTGTTTTTCTTCGCCATTGCCTGCTGCTCTTGTTAGTTGCGTGGAAATGTTTTGAACAAAAATGCTGGTTGTGCATTGTACCAGGGAGCAGGTTCCAAAGAGTCGTGGGAGCGATTGATAATGACGCCATTGGATGTAAAACACGTGCTCCCTTCCTTATCAGTATCCGGTTTATTGATATTATTATTAAAAACTCACATGTGCAGATAGACAATGTCAGGTGGCACACAAGTCCCAACTATTACAATCAAACTTGCCTTGGAAAAATTAACATGACATTGCATGACATGAATCAATATCACAAAAGGTATAGATAAAATCAGTCGGTAAAAAATACACTTAAAAGAAACTTCCAAACACAAATCTCTAATACAAATATAAAAGAAAATCCCCATATCATCAACATCAGTTTCCAAATCAACAAGAAAAAAAATCAAAATCAGCCGTTACATACAATTTTACACAACATTTCAATCAAATTGTTACATAAATTGTTTGCATCTTTTCTTAAAAGTATTTACCCTGTTAGGAAAGGACTCGAATAGTTTTAAAGGAGCCTGATTCTTGAATGTGAACCACTAAATCTTCTCTCAAAGTAACATCCTGTAGAAATAACTACGCCGACCATTGAAATAATGTTCAGGGGACGGTGGGGTTCTTCAGGTAATGCGGGCGGCTGCGAACGGCGTGGGTGGCTAAAATCTACAAAATGTAGAACATGTAGGGACTGACGACGCCGTGCACGGCGGATCCAATGAAATTCTGCCTTCTCTCGAGAATCTTTGCTCACAGGAAGTGAACAGGGTCTCTGGGCCCAGTTTGAAGTCAAAACAAAATCTAGGCATTTTTAATATCGTCCGACAGGGGTTTGCCGTAAGAGAAAGATTTTAGTTCCTATCGAATTAATTAAAAATAGCAATTTTCCACAAAAATAAAATTTAATGCGACCGGTTTCAATGTTACTACATCATCATCTTAAATTTTATTTTTGTGGAAAATTGCTATTTTTAATTAATCATGATATTCCACCATATCACGCCTGAAACGTCTCTTTTTATTCCTATCGAATGGTTGAACAAGTTGATCGGGTAATTTTTTCCGAGATATTGAAGTGTATTCAATTGACCTTCTTTCGACATTGTCTTTTTATCCTGTCGAGAGCATCTTAATCGATCGGCAGTTCAGTATTTTAGCGGGGCTAACGAAGAAGGTAGATGATACTCGTAGAATGAACATGGAGTGTAGAGGGACTGACATACGTGGCTCCAAGCGCTCCCACACACCGCGACTGACGTTCCCCATTCGGTTCACAATGCGTTTACTCGCCCGCGAGTCTGCGATTGACACAATAGAAGACACACAGATGAGTTCCCCCCGAGTTTCCCTTCCATTGTGCACCAAGCCAATCATACAAGTCGGCGAAGTGGCGCATTCATGGAAGCACGGTGCCCCCGGGGGGGAGGGGGAGAAGATCGGAAGAGGGGTTGTGCACGTGCCACTGGGGGACACTGCGCGTCAATGGCTATATCAATTTCACGGACATTCCTTCAAGTACTTTCATTCATTTGGTTAACTTTTTTCGAGTGCATTATCAAACAAAAATTTGTGCACAAGGTATGTCCCAAAGGTAGTAGGACTGAATCGACTTGAAAATATTGATTGCCAGAATGGATACATTCCCTCCATAGACTTCGAAGTAGCGCCCTTGCGCGTCCACACTCCGCTGCCAGCGGGTTTTCCACGCCTCGTACGCCTTCTGGAAGGCGGCGCCCGGAATGAGCTCCTTCGTCACGGCCTGTTGTAACGCTTCCACCGAGCCGTGGTGACGTTTTTTCAGCACGGAATCGAGGCGAGGGAAGAGGAAAATGTCTAGTGGGGAATTGTCTAAAAAGTTGGGATCCACACTCACATGGTCGAGAAGCTCTTGACAGATCCGCGTGCGAGTTCCATTTCTCTCCGCGATTCCCGTCCAACAAAGGTTTCACTCTTGCAACATTTTTGTCCTTTTTGAGACACAATGACGTCCTGAACTTTGGACGTGTTCAATGTTTGTCTTCCCTACCCTCCCGAAAAAACTTATGCCACTCAAGAACACCCGATCTACCCATGGCGTTATCATCATAAGCCACCTTGAGCATGTGATGAGTCTATTTCCCGGTTACACTCAGTTTCACGCAAATTTTGATGGCGAAGCACTGTTCTAATAATCATTTCATGACGGAGCATAACGAGGCAACGTTGCAGAGGTTTCGCAAACGATCGCTTCACTCTCCGCAATGGCTAAGAGCCAACTGCCACCGGCTTCTAGTCTTCCCTGACACTCCCCTCCCTCGAGGACAGCCAGGGAACCCGCCATCCCTCCGTCTATTCGGGGAAAAATACGGTATATCATGATGTTTTAGAGTAAGTGTGGCGTTCCATTTGCCTCATCAACCGAAAGAACGAACTTTTTCAAATACTTAAGCAATGCCGTCGTGCCTCGCGTCACACTTTCCGTGGTACGCATATTACATCAGGGAGATTAAGATACTAAGGTGACTAATGTATTGAGTTCCCACCCCTAGGAGAATGGTTCGAATTCCTGAAATGACTGATTTTTTTAGTGGTATCCCTACTTACTTTTGGTGCCATGTGTAGAGTATTTCGTAGGGTGCACGCTGTCCTTTAGATAGGAAGTTCAATTGTGACCCCTTTGGGGGCCTTCCTACACCTATACCTACTCCACAAGAAGTCGCAAGGACATGTGGGAGGGGGTGAAAGGTCACCAGCCATTCAACTTTCACTCGAGTACTTTCACGTCCAGCCATGATGTGGATTGGCGGGGGATGTAACTTCTACGTTTTGAACTATTTTCGTCCCTGCGTACCCATTTCTATGTTAATGCTCCTTCTTGAGAATTAATCGCTGATAATGCGCGGGCACAATGGATGCTATAATATATCCGTTTGGCAGTCTATCTCTCTAATGTTGCGGCATATATATATATATATATATATATATATATATATATATATATATATATATATATATATATATATCTGTCCTGCTTGCATAATTTGAGGGGGGGTTGCATTAATCTTATGCCGGATGCAAAACTACACGATTGGTATCTCTACAATCGATTTAATATAACTGATCTTTTTCTGACTCCTGTATGCGCATTATACAGACCGCCAGTTGATCGAGATAATTCAATATTAAAGAAATAGATCAGTAAATCTAAGGTTTCTTATCCTAACACAATAATCGCGATTTAATAATCGGTGGAGATTTCAATGTCCCATCTATTGACCGGAGCACATATAGTTTTTAAAACGGGGTGTATTGCCAAAGATATCTGCGAATCGCTATTGAATTCTTTTACGTTGAACTCATTGCAGCAACTTGTTATTTCACCATCTAGGGCGATAATATTCCTCATTTATTAATATCTAACATGCCCGAATGAGTCTTAACTATAGAAACTATTAACACAATTAGTGACCACAGGGCAGTAAATGCTAAGTTTTCGCTACATGGGGTCCAAAATAAGAAGCCTAGAAGGAAAATTTATTTGTTTAAAGAAGGGGACTACAATGGCCTAAAGTTGCGAGCTACATTGGTGGCAGCTGCGGTAGGAGAGATCATGTTAGTTCAATAAGAGAGATGAAGTTTAGAACGGATAGATTGAAGATGTATTTTTCCGCGAACAATAGGGGATCCCAATGACACTGTTCGACCGCGGTAGGGTCATGTTCGAATAAAATTATTCTGGTCTGTATTCACCCCCTGCCACGCACTCTAGCTGTGGATTGCAGGTTATATTAATAAATAAAAGGAATTAATACTGTGTGTGGCAGGATTTAAACACCCACCAGATTAATTTTGACCCAAATATAACCCTACCGCAGTCGGATAATTTTATTCTGATTCCTTGTTGTTCGTGGTAATGATGGCATCTTAAAATCTAGCTATTCTACACTTAATCTCTCTAATTTTATTAACATCACCTATCCTAACGTAGAATGATAGGGAAAATAATAAATTTTCAACATCACTGCTAAAAGGACTTCCTTCGAATTCATGCTAGAGATTTAATCTGTAATTTTATCTCCGCCCCTTGAAGTGATTCCCAGGCTAGTTCCTCTCGTGGTTTTCATACACTACTAAGTTTATCATAACAACGTTTTACATATCTAACTGCTCTACGCTGCACGCGATCCAATTCGACAATTAATCCAACTTCAATAGGATTCCATATACTAGCAGTATATTCTAAATTGGGCCCAACCAGCGAAAGATAACATTTCTCATGTCGGTCTTGCTAAAGAATATTTTCTTATCTTCAAACTTTCTTTAAAAGTAGACTAATGCCGACGCAGATTTACCTCCACACACTCTCCATTCCTTGAATATCCTACCTTTACGGAATCGCATTTCTATTGCTATGACCTCGGCTGTTGTCGCCTCTCCACTCCCCACCACTTCTATATTCGGTAATATTCGTAACATTTCCAAATTCCTTGGCGAGTCACGCTTCTTATTCGTTTGTCATAGGTGGTGACCGTGTCTTGTCTGCTTCAGCGGCGACAATACCAATTCAGTTCAAAAATATATCCCAAGGAGTAGTTAATTGCTTTGCTTCTAAGCATTTCGTCTGCAGTTTGCTTCAGAAATGAACTTCAGATCGGGCCATCAAGATTTGATTTTCATACTACCAGTACATTACGCAACACCAATAAGTCCAATTACACCCTATAGTCATAGCCAGTTTCACGTAATTTTATCCTGGCCTGGGGAGAATAATCATCAATACTAGGAAAGCACCTATTTCATAGCTAGGCAAGAGGTTATTAGAGAAATTGAAGCTGCCATATGTAATTAAATAGGTAAGCGTTACTGGTATGTTTCAAAAGAAAATATGAATAGCCAATGACCGTTCTTCTTCTTATTTTTAACGCTTCTTGAGTTACTCTCAAAGTTGGGTCATCTATTGATAAACAGTGAACACTTAACCACCGTGAACAATTATTAGTATATATGAGGAAATTAAAATCTTGGGCATATTATTTACACGTTTTTGGATAATGAATTCGTTACATATTGATATATCATTGACTTATCTCGCTCATAGTAGTCCAAATCAAACTTGAGGTAATCATGGTACAATGCTGATTGTGAGAGCACAAGGATAGATGAATATATCCGAAATATAAGAATATTTCTGAAATATATAGAATATTTCTGAAATATAAGACCTCAATTGAGGGAAGATGTTAAAAATGTAACATAAACCCCGTTTTCTGACGGCAGCAGTGATCATGGCAATAAGGTCACAGAGATCAAGTGTAGAACGGACAGTTGACAAAAAAATTACGTTGCCCACGAACGATGAGAGATCAAAATAGGTGATAACGCAGCGCTGATGGCAAAAAAGTGTTTTTCCTTCTTCATTTCAAATTACGTATTATGTTGTCATTTTCTCTTCTCAACTTAGTTTATTGTCCTCCTTGTTACTAACAGGTTATCTTGCATGCGTACATAGCAAGTATTTCACAGCTAGGCACCGCAGTGTGTTTACCTCCGGTTGTTACTTCCATTCTTTAATTATTTCCCATATTAATTAGTAACTAAAAGTTATGAAAGACATAATTTTAATGTTGATTTTCTAGTACTGAATTATCCCCTTCCATACGCCCTAAATGAAGCTTGCCGGGCGCCATGCTGAGTTACAATAAGAAGACGAGTGTGACCGGCATTTTAGGGGAATTAGGCTGGGAGCAAGCCACTTGCGATGCGAAGAGAACAAGCGAGACGGAGACTTTTAGAAAGGCTCAGAACACATGTGTGTAAAAAAGTCAGTCGCGAATTTTGGGATGAGGGAAAAGAGGGGAAATATACCAATCATAAAATAAATAAGATTGATCAAAACATTTCATAATATGTCAAATATTTGTACGCTTTAGATTTGAATAAAGCATTTTATTGGGTACATACATGGGATGGTCAGCCTTCATATAGATGGGTTTCATTAGACAGATTGTAAGAAAATGAAATGAAAAGTTCAGGGAAGCGTTACTCCATTATAAGGCCGGTTCTTATTTAATGCAAGAACTTTAAAGCGTAAGAGACTGACGCGAGAAATTAGGGGTAAACGAATTTGATGATAATGAGAGAAAGTTCATTTTGCGCCTTAATGATTACACGTAACGCAAAATGTGATCCATGATTATCCTTAAAGTCTACATCGCTAAGTCACCCAATCACGAGTGAGAACGAGTTCTTAAGCTATGCGTGTGTACGTACGGTCGTGACCAGGACTCCATCGTCGCGAGTTTCCAAAACATTCAATACTGACCGAAACGCACGTGACAATCAACATAATAGCGAAATCTCCGCTGAGCTCGTGAGAGAAAAGTCCTTTCTTTGACTGGTATAATTATTATCATTACTAAACGGTAGACATTTCCATCAAATCATCGGCATCCATATTTACGCATACTCATTATGTTACCGGTATAAAGGATTCATTTGTTTCTACGTTGACCACTTTGAGCCGATCTAGAAGGGTAGTTCCCGTTAGTAGTTGAGTTAGAAAAGACATCTCGATGCTCGGAATGACTGAAGTGTCATACGATGGTGGGACGCCGATCTCTGTCCTTCCCTCTACATTCGCGGGTGGAAAAATTATTTTCATAAGTCTCTGATGCTGTCAATCTAGCGAGAGGTTCCAACTGTCTGCCGTCAGTATGGGAATGGCGGTCAGGTGGGATTAAAGATGTTTTCTGGGCGATAAGCATTTCGTATAATTTACGTTGCTTCTGAATCGCAAAAAAACGGCATATGGTTGAGCGGTGAGCTACGCTATGCGTGAGGGATCGGATCTCTTCCAGTGGAGGCCTCGTCATAAAAGCGTTTAATTAAGTTTAATGAGAAAGGGGGCGCCCACATGCAAGGAAACTCAACTGTCAGTGGATCCAGGATCGATAGTCGACGACCACCGCTTTGACGAAACGTGAATTTCTCCAAAAACGATGGCGATTAAAATGCTCTGCGTCTGTCGTTGCCGTGACGCGTCTTCTAAGCGACGGATTCCTTGCATCGGTGGTTGGGGCAGGGAACAGGTGTTGAGTTGTCTATTCACGTTTTCCTTGCTTGCCTAATTCTATTACAGCGACGTGAGCTTCTAGTTTTGTCGCGAAATTCGTGAATGAATCAGGTTATAGACCAAAATATTGGCGTTATGAGTATTTCGTGGTCTCTTTTTTGTCAAAATAACGTTGGATTTTGCCGGAGAATCTTGGAGATAACTTGTCACACTTGAACGAATTGAATGAGGGTTAGACAGCCAGGCAAGGCAACGAGGAACCCCGAAAATTAGAGCGAGAGGGTCTTGGGTAAAAGGATACGTAGATTGTCTTTCCCGTCCGCCCACCCTCCACCGAAACCCTCACCAACTCCTCCTCCACGTCGCCCTCCCTCTCTCAACCCTCCACATCCCATTCTCCTCCCAGAGCCGACCTCCGCCTCCACTCCTCCCCCATCCAACCACCCCCCCTCACCCCATCCCCCGCCGAACCCCATCGCACCCGCTCCACCAACTTCCTCCCTCAACCCCTTCACACACCCCACACACCCACACACCCACACACATCCCCCTTAACCGCCACCCGCCCGCCCCCAGTCCTCATCCCTCCACCCCCCTCCGGCGGTAGTCTTGCTAATTGGGTGCTTCACTCGCGAGGGAGGGGCGGAGGAGGGCGAGGGATCCTGCCGCACTCATCCCAGGCATACACCCACGGTTCCCCCGGAGGAGGGGGCGTGTGGCAGGGGTTTTCATCAGGGGAAGGTGGGAAAGAGGGAACCAGCCCAAAGAGATGGGCTAAGGAGGGCAAAGGCACTTGCACTCATTTCGGTTCTACTGTATTTCGTGCCAACGTGACGTTGGCACTTATATTCATTCAGCTTTATGAATACTTTAACGGTTGTGTTTAGGTGTATGTGTGCTTGAATGTATGTGTATATATATATATATATTTATATATTTATATATATATATATATTTATTTATTTATATTATATATATATATTTATATATATATATTTATATTATATATATATATATATATATATTATTTATATATATATATATATATATATATATAAATTATGAAAAAATCTGACGGATGTGAATAATAATGTATAAGAAGTTAGCATTAGCGGACAAAGACAAAAACACAGGGACACAAAAAAAGAGAAGAAACTCACTAGTTTTCGAATTTGCGGTGGTCCAAGCCACCTTTCTCAAGGAAGAGAAGGAACTCCTTCCTTCAGAGTTCGTTAGTTTGTTTTCTTTTTTGTGTGTTTCTGTGTTTTTGCCTTTGTCCGCTAGTGCTAACTTCATATGCATTATATATAAATACACACACCCACAACCATATTATAGCCTCATGTTTAAAATATGTTTTGATGGAATGTTACTCGTATACAACGTAGAGCGATATATTTATATTGGAGGGTAAGTTAACAAATAAGTCGCAAAAAAAAGCAGGAGCTGTTACTACTATTCCTATTGGAATGTTCGGGACATCCCCCGCACAATCCCAATCCCTCAGATTCTCATCTGCTCGGGCCTCTAAAAAATCATTTGAGTTGTCGGCTCTTTGAAAATGATGATGCCGTAGGCCGTAAAGGTTACACGTAGGCAGCGTTAGCAAACGAAAACTTCTTTGTTGCCAGGTATCAAGGACTTGCGAAGAGATGGGATAAGTGTCTGAATATGTATAGGGTTCATATGCAGAAAATGGAAATGAATTTCAGGAAGTTATTTCGATTATTATTGCCTCAATTTCAGTATTGCGAGTTATTTATTGACTCATCCTATTAGTCCTTCGCGCGTAATGATAAAACCTGATATCCGACACTACAAGTGGCCCCATTTTCATCTCCGTGTACTTCCTTCTTCCCTCTATTCCGTCCAACATCCCTATTCTATTCCTTCCCCTTCCTTGCATGCCGAAAGTTCTGGCCTCTATCACAGAGCATCCTCTTGCCAAATGCATTGCTCTGCATCTATCTTTCTCCTGACTCATTTTGACTTATCCCAACAATCCTCTCCCATCCACCGTCATGCCTAGAACTTCCTCATTTATTTTCCTTTCTGTCCATTTCACCTCTTCCACCCTTCTCCTCGCCCGCATTTCAAAAGCCTCCCATCTGTCTCCTTCATCCTCCTTCATTGACCATGTTTTCTCGTCTCACAAAGCCACGTTCCATATTATAATTACGACGAGTCTTTTCTTAATACCTTTCATCTTAAGGTATTTTTTTATGAGTTTGAACGCATGAATGAAGATATTATCTAATATATATTTTTATTAAGAGTTCTGCTAATGGAAGCACCAGTTATCTTGGATAAACTCTCGGGTAGCGATCGGATGGATTATTTTTGAAATTGGACCGAAACATTTCTCAGAGAGAGTATTTGCGGAAGAGAAGGTTTTCTGTTGGTGGAAATTCCTTCCAACTGATGGCAGAATGTGTTTTAACCTTCGCTGAGGTTATCAATCACTGTGCGACGTACAGTGTGAAGATGAGATATCAGTATAAAGCGGCGCTTAAATCAGGACAACTATCTAATTGAATTTCCCGCCTTTTTGTAGTTCCAGTGGAGGTCGCGATTGGCGTTCTTGAAAGATATAGGCATCTAGTAAATAACGATAACCTCAAAATGGCCGAGATGTTACGTACAAGTGCGGAGTACAATCGAAGAGCCGCTATTGTCGAAAGTATTCCCGCCAGGAGTTATATTTCGAAACAGGTAGTTCGATTCTTCTGGTAACCCAGATCAACTGTTTACGATATTATAAGATATTATACGATAATACGACTTAATATAATATATTAAGGTCCCTAGTATTCAAGGTACCCCACCCATTAAGTAATTGCAGGCACAGAACAGGCTGGACCAAATTATTCGCGGAGAGGGATTTTCAGTTAAAATAATTGGGAGTTTGTCATAGAGGTCGTAGACTTAATTCTTGAACCTTAAGTGCTCCATCGGGATTACTTCCATCTGCCTGCCAACTGCGTATCCTTCTAGAAGAGTTGGGTCACGCTCAAGGAAGAGAGATTCTCGACTGGAGGAAGCCCCGAACTTCCGCGTGCCTTCAAGTCAACACACTCCTCCCGTGATATTTATCAAATTTTTATGAAAATAGATAAACTTCTTTTCAGGCTGCCTCAGGAGGATTTTAACCTCCTTTTCCTTAAAATCGCCGCAATAACTTTTTTCAAAGTGTTTGGCATGTCAGCGTGCTTGCCAATTCAGCATTTTTTGATTCTTCCCCGCAGTGAAATGGTGGGATATGCCATATCACGCCATCAATACGCCAATAGGTAATACCATCTTGACAGTTCTTCAATTGCTGTGGTATGCTCGCGTTAGTTGCACATCGTCACGCAACGTCGCGCACAGAGCTCAAGATTTATTGGCACATCCATAATCATTGTAAGTATTAAATGAATACTTCTGGCGATGTTAATTAAAAACCTGCCTTTAACGGTAGATTACCAACCTTAAAAATTAAAATTGGAAATCTAAGTTAGATTTGTTAGAGAACTGGGAAGCCAGAGCCGGAATTTTCTGGCATGGGGTGATTAACACCAGCATGCATGATCAAAAATTATATTTCCTAATCATGTTTTGCCGATTTATGTATAATGTTCACATCGGAGATAATTACAGATACGGGCACATACTCTACGGTATCTTCGAGCTACGTACTTTGCCACGCATGATGTATCATCTGCTAGTATCAATAAGGACCGTTAAGAGTTAACATGAAGTAACGACAAGATAATAGGCTACTTGTAAGTAAAAAATTGCAAATTCTCCACCCTCCCCACACAAAGTGGTCGAATGAATTTGTTCTGCTCCTTTATTGTTCGTTGGGAAATATGATTTATCTCTTAAATCTGGTGATTCTAAACCCGATCTTATTTTTGATTTCCTGTCCTACCGGTGTTCGAGGGGGGCTAATAATACATTTCCATCTTCATCGCTGGAGAAACCTTCTTCCCATTTAAGCTAGATATTTGAATCACTTGTTCATGCTTGAGATTTTTTTTCCTTCGCCACCGCCCGCCCGTCCCTCGACTCTAGCGACGGCGAGAGAAACACGACGCTCCGTCATCATCTCCATCAAAACACACAGCGCCATCATCCGTTTCCACCCGGCGCTGGCGTAGGAATGAAAATGAGGGGGGAAGACGGCGACGCAAAATACGGAACGCAGGGCCGGGTTCGTGGACACGTAGCATTATTCTGTAAACTGGCAGTCAATCACAGACGCTTTCCCAATCTGGTATACATACTACTACGTATACTGTGATAACCTAGATACGAATCTCAGTTTCCCATAATAACGATTTAAGGATCTAGCTCCTCTACGTTCCGCACGCGATATGATTCGTCACTCGAACCGACTTCATAAGGATACCAGCAGAATATTATTAGAGAAATGAGGCCTAACCAGCATCCCATATTTGAACCTCTCGTCACATTTCCCCAAGGCTTCAATTATTTTTTTTTGCTAGCTTGTCAACACATTCCCAGTATAAATGTATACTTCACCCTTGTCGTAAGTGTAACACCTAGTATTTTGTTTTGGAGCATGAATTTTATTATTTACATAGTACCCTTTAAGCCATCGCTAGGGTGTGCGGCAGGGGGTGATTACACACCACAGTACTCTTGACCCCAATATTTTCCCCCTGTTGCAGCCGGGCAGCGTTATACTGATCCCTTATCGTTCGTGGGAAAAAATAGATCTTTCATTTATCTATTATTCACCTAACCTCTCCATTTTCATGTACATTTTCTCTCCTGCCGCAGTAAGATGGGGCTAATATTTTCTCTTCAATATTATCGTTATTATTAAGAGACCTCCTTCCAATTAATGGCAGATATTTAATCTGTAATTTAACCTTCGCTCGGTGAGTAATTCCCAGACTAGCTGTTCTAATATTTTGGATACGCAATTAGTTAATCATGGCAACGTTTTACAAATCTGGCTCCTCTATGCTGCACGCGATCCAATTCGGCAATCAATCCAACTTCGTTAGGATCCCATAAGCTAGGAGCATATTCTTCAATGAGGCTTAAATAGCGAAAGATAACATTTCTCTTTAACATTTACATCACATTCACCCAGTACTCTTCTGATCAAATCCTCTTTTTTGGTTAGCTTTTGATAGAAGTAGTGCGAAATGAAATTTTAAAAATCTAATTTCGTAGGTAATTTTGAAATGGTACTATCGTCACACGAAGTACTATCCTTTTTCTTTTTTGGACCATTTGCATCCTCCGATGAGTATTTTTCGAAGGTAAAAAAATTCCAACTGCAGGTTAATCCCGATCCAAAAAAATCCAAGTCCTCGCATCATGCACGTATTTGCAAACAGGGAAGTAATGAGAAGGCACCTTCGGTCGCGAGAACACCAAGCGCTCCCCCGGGAACGGCGGGTGTGCTCTAGTGCCGTGGTGGCGGCGGAGGGATGGGGGGGGGTGCGGTTGGTCCGCTCTCCCCATCTCCTCAGCGGCGCGGCGCGTGCCCGGTCGCGTGCCTTTTGTTTCTCCTGCCAACGGCGTCCTGGGATCCCCGTCTCGCCTCGAGGGGTGGAAGAGAAGACGAACACACAACGGGGGGGGTTGCGACAGGGGGGGTGGGCAGAGAAAGGGGTGCGACGGAGGCGAAGTGGCTGAACTCGGCTCTAGGACGCGGAGAATGATTGAATAACGATAATGAATGGCAGTGTTAAGGGGAAGGCAGCGAATGCTTCTGCGTGGCTGGACAATTATCCGCCCAGGATCCACGGCTCAAATCCTTGGAACTCTTCCACCGCGTCACACGTATTTCTTGAGCAATGACGTCTTTAATGACTTCTTCGTCTAGATATTTTAGTACCCTGCAAGCCACTGCTAGGTTGCGTGGCATGAGGTGGGGGGGAATACACACTTGACTAATTTTTACGCGGATAAGACCCTACCGCCGTCGGACAATTGTTATCCTGATTACTTATCGTTCTTGGGAAAAATGAAATCTTAAATCTATCTATTCTACACTCAATCTCTATAATAGAGAGACTACAGTCTAGAGTCACCCACTATTCAATTGATCTAATCACGGAATTTTCCCACCCAGAGGGCCCGGGTTCGAATCCCGGCGGCGTCGAATATTTTTCGGTGGTATCTCGATCCCTACTTGAGGTGATTTGTGGAGGGTACTTTGAGTGAGTACGCTGTCCGTCGAATGGGACGTATATCTGCGGACCCCTTGGTGCCTTTAGTTAAGAGTAGGCTAATATAGACGCCGGGTTTCTCTCCACTCTTCATCCTTTCCTGTCCATCCCTAATGGCGCAAATGACCTCAGCTCTCGGTCGCCTCCCCTAAAAACTATTACTACGGAATTTTCTTCAGTATCAGTAATCCATTTTCCGTCCGTCGTCGACCGGAGGATTCGCAATTGGGCCTCAAGGGACCTCGAGCCCTGCGTCCTCCAATATACTCTCTATTCGAGAAGATACCCAAGTACTAGTCCTCGCCTCGCTGCGACCTCATAGTCGAAGTTGCCCTGAAGCAGCCTTTGCTGCTGCGAAGACTTCACCGTAGCATCTAGCAGTATCAAGAGCATCATGGGTCTTGATTGCGTTTTCATTTAACAGTGCTTTTACGCCCGTACACTATACGTGGAAGGATTTCAATCACCTAAACGGAGAAGCAGTCGTCAAAAGATTGATTGTGGGAAGCAGTGTGAGTAGGGATAAGATAATTAAGAAAGGTGGGAGATTTGGTGGAATATCGGTGGTTATTCATGCGGAGGAAAAGTGCGGTCGTGCATTCGCCCACGTAGAAGGCAGGGCAGAAGTTACAGGAGAGGCGATATATAATATTTTTTGAGGTACAGGTGGCGAGTGGTTGGGAGTTGGTACTGAGTGAGGGGGAGGGTCTTAGAAGATGACGGCATTTGCAGCGTGGACGGTTGCATGGTGCGAATAGGGGCGGGGGAGAGACGGGGGTGCTCGTAGTTGGTTTTGTAGACTTGAAGATGTCTCGCAAGTTCGACGGGCGTTCAAACGAAACAGATGGACAATGTGGGAATAAAATTGATGTGGACCGAGTGCTATTAATAATTGGGTAGAGGTCACGTATTAAATGTTTAATTTTGTGTTTTCAGGGGAAGAAAGTGGTGATAAGATTGGGGCATTCGGAAGCGGGATGTTGAAGACTGTAATTGAGGGGAGGAGAATGTTAGGCAAACGAGGAAAGGGAAGGAGTAGGATAGGGATGTTGGATGGGATGAAGGGAGGAAGAAAGTACTCAGAGCTGAAGAGGTACCTGATGAAGAGTAGGATGTTGTATTAAGTAATTATGTCCATCCAAAAACCTACCTTAAGCGGTAGATTACCTAATAATAATAATAATAATACCTCTGAGTGAGTGAGTACCTTTTCTTTTTTATGCACAAATCTGTGCATAATGAATTTTTGTCTGTCTATATGTAACAAAAAACCTTAAATACAATAATCAACCCGAATGTCGGTTTGGTGGGTGATTTTAGAATTCACCCAGTACTAAGCCCTACATGGTGTGTGAAATTCACACATCATGGTAGGGGGGCCAGTTCCTTTCCCTGTGCCGGTTATGGTTTCCTAGGGGGATCTGGTACCCGAAAACTGGTGGAGTTACAGGTGCCCAGAGATTTGCCCGGGAATCGAACCCGGGACCCTCCGGTCAGTAGTCTACCGCCTGGACTACCGCGACCCCTGTCTCTAAGTATTTATGTGTATATATGCATGTAATTATAAATTTTATGCCTAATATATTATGCATACGACGATGGGTTAAATGGACGATGGAACCATTAGGTACCAATAGCGCCCAAATAAAGACCTCTAACTATCTACCTCACTACTTTCACTACGCACACATGACAGCTCGAGACCCACCGACGGAGCACGTGGACAGGGGAGTGACTATGAACACCATTCATGTAACATCCTGTATAAACAATGTACAGGAGTTTCGGATATTACGAATATAATGGGTGCGTTCCAAAAAAACTGCAATTATTTTTTTGACGTAATTCATTGAACAGATTTGTACCAACACTTAAAATTCTTCAAAGTACTGTCCTTCATAAGTACTCCACTGACTACACTGAGTAGACGGATTAAGAAACCCTTTAAAAAGGTAGGGCTGCCATGCAACGCACTCCTAAATTATCAGGTGACATTCTACTCATTCAGGACGCACAATGCACGCATTCATTAAATGGCACCAAGACACCACGTCCGAGGGCGCGTGGCGGGGAGCGTTAGGATGGCAGTCATTAAATAGACTAAGTGAGGCGGAGTGTACCTAATTTGTTAAATGTTCCGAACTATTTTCGCCAGTGGCTACCTGTTTTGGTCTTCGTGTTCCTCCATGAGTGGTTATCTGTCGCGCTTAGACAGGCAAAAATGAATTATTGCATCCATCCGCTCGGGAATGTCTATTACGTTGTGACAATTGCCTTCCTATGTAAATTGGGGGGTCTTTTTTGAGCCTTATTTGTCGGATGCAAAACCACGTTATTGCTATCTATCAACATAACATCTAACAAATTCTACTCTTGTGCCGTGGCACATCTAAAGGTTCCCATCCTAGATCTTGTCGCAAATGTTTGCCTCCTGGTGTTATTTCGTAGGGATTTCACTCGAAACCCTCTCTCTCGCCTAAAACTTTTTAACTCCTTTGACAGCTTTTTTTTGTAGATGCATCCAATATTCTCGCCGCATACTCCGTTCGCAGTGCTACAAAGGAAAAATATCACATCCTACTCATTTTTACATCGCTCCTTTTTTCCAGCTATACGTTTTATTTAATGCCAGCAAGGGTCCCTACTCAGAAGGTGCCTACGTGTTTCTCCTGCGTGAAATTCGAATCCATGGTGACACGAAGTAGTAAGCATCACAGCGTGTGAAAAGCAGGCATTAGAGTAGAAGACAGAGGTCCATCCCCTGTGCCGCCTATTGGTTCCCAGGGAATGGTCGTACCCAAAAAATCACAGAGCGACACTGAATAAGTGCATAACTTTAAATACATATACATTTACATCAATACCCCCCTATCCAACATAAAAGTGCGTGGCAGGAGCTGCAAGCACCAGGTGGGAAGGGTAAGTGATATGGGAGGGTATGGGAGAGTAAGGAAAACAGGAAAAAATATTCAATACATACTTGTTATCAGATGAAAGAGTGTGTGTGTGCCATATATATATATATATATATATATATATATATATATATATATATATATATATATATATATATATATATACACACACATATATATATATATATGCATCTATATATATACAAATATAAAAATATACATATATCAATATACATATAAATTTACATATATATATACACATATAAATAAATAAATATATATATAGATATATGTGGATCGCGGTAGTCCAGGGGTTAGAGCGTTGGACTGACCGGAGGGTCCCGGGTTCGATTCCCGGGCAATTCTCTGGGCACCTGCAGCTCCACTCAAGCTAGGTGATTTTTCAGGTACCAGATCTTTCAGAGAAATCATTACCGGTTATACACACACACACACACACATATGTAAAAAAAAAAATATATATATATATATATATATATATATATATATACACATATGAAAAAATATCTGAAAAATATATGTGTATATATATATATATATATATATATATATATATATATATATATATATATATTTATATATATATAAATAGTGTATTCATTGTGTTTCTATGTTTTAAAAATCTACATCTGTGCTTATATATATATATATATATATATATATATATATATATATATATATGTATATATATATATGTATATATATATATTATAAACATAGATGTAGATTTTTAAAACAGAAACACAATGAAAGGACACTCAGATATGTAGTTTTGACGTTGCGGCGGTACGACAGTCGTCATCAGAATCTAATGACGACGATTGTGACGTTGAAACGTCAAAACTACACATGTGAGTGTCCTTTCTTTGTGTTTCTATGTTTTAAAAATCTACATCTAGTTTTTATATATTTGTGCGTCGCCGAAGAGGGTTGCCTTTCGAAGGTATAAAAGAAAACGCAGTAATCAACCCGAAGGTCGGTTTGGTAGGTGATGGTAGAGTTTACCCAGTACTAAACCCGACGGCGTGTGAAGTTCACACATCAGGAAAGGGGGGCCAATTCCTTTCCCAGTGCCGGTTGTGGTTTCCCAGAAAGATCTGTGACCCGAAAAATCGCATAGGGGGATAGGTGCCCAGAGTGACTTGTCTGGGAATTGAACCCGTGACCCTCCGGTGAATAGTCCAACGCTCTACCCTCTGGACTACCGCGACCCACACACACACATACACTCACACACATATACTCGTCTAGATTTATAGTGTGTGTGTGTGTGCATACCCACACTCGCATACATAGCGTGGAGCATCGTTTAACTCTTGAGCAAACGACGTGCTCCACTGCACTGAAAATGTGGGGGCTGGGGCTGCTGCTGCTGTTGGAACCATTTCAGCGATAGTCAAAGGAAAGACGTTCCCCTGGAATGGAACCAGGGATATTTTGGCCTGCCTCTTTGGCGAAAGTGCCAAGGACCTCTGATCCCTTGGCAGTCTCCTTATCCGTCATATCAGAAGGACGGGCAGGCTTTTAAATCCGCGATAAGGTCCCCCCCCCCCGCTGGCCTGAATCCAAGCGAGAAGTCGTCCCTCCGTCCCCGCTCACGGTCAAATGGCCTCGGCAAACACCGTGACTCGTGAGAGTGGCATTCATTCTCGCGGTCTTTGTGGTGGGGATCCCACTTCCCTTCAGACGGCCATTAAACTGTCTGAGAAAACTACACACTGCGAGAGTTTAAATCCTCCCCGGCGATTACCATTGACCCAGACACCTGTACCGGCGTACCTGTAATGCATTGTCTAACGCTCGTATGTGATGTCCTTTCACTGGGAAACGTTTTCGGGGAGAGATGGGGATTCTTCCCCCCTCTGTACGTGCCCTCGCGTGAATGACGAGAGGAATGTTTTTTAGGTTCTGTGATTAAAATTTCTCCATTAACAAGAAATAAACTTTGCATGAACTAATGAAACTGTCACCTAAAAATTATTTTAACCGCTGTCAGCCTCGTCAATTTTTTTCGAGTTTATTTTATTTCACTGGTATGTGTATTCTCACACCAGTTAAATAAAAAAGGTCTCCGTAAATAAAGAGAGTCCTTCATGGAAAGGTTGATGAACCCCTACGTTCGTAGGGATTACTGTTGTAGCTGGTTGGTAAGGGTAACGGAAAACTCTTGTCTCACGTTTAAGTACGATTATTTTTCACTTAGTACCTCTGCTCTCGGAGTTAAAATATAAACTGGGTCCTTCCCATTCACTCTTGATTTACCAAATATTGCGATGATATCTGTCTTTATAAATACGAGGTATATCTCCATGAATATCTCGTGTAGCTCGATGAACTGGCAGTGATGTTGAAAATGTATTAATGCCCCCGTCGTACTACGGTAGGAGAGATCGTGTCAATAAAATTAGAGAGATATAAGTGCAGAAGAGATGGAGGTAAATTTTATTTAGTTTATTTTATTTTATTATTTGAAATATCAGTTTTTCCACGAACGGTAAGGGATCGGAATAACCTTGGGGTAGGGGTAAAAATATTCGAATCAAAATTAGTCTGGTGTCTTGCTAGATAGATGAAAGATATATTTTTTCCCACGAAAATTAAGGGAATACAATAACACTCTCCGACCGCACTAGTCAGGAAAATATTCGGGTCAAAATTATTCTGGTGTGTTATCACCCCCTGCCACACCCCCTAGCGGTGGCTTGCTGGGTACTAAAATATCTAAAAAAAAATATCTTCAATGTCGTGTTGCAGGAAGAGAATTATGTGAGCATCCACTTTTTCTCCGTTTTTGAACCGGACTTCGTGCAGTTGACGGACGCATCAAAAGCTGCCCGGGGTGAAAATGGATCCCGTACTACCCTGTGTACGCAAACTGAGGCCATAAAAACTTTATTTTGCAAAATTTAGTCTACATCGCACAGTTCGACGATCCGCCAAGCACAGACGGCTCATTGGGTCTCAGGCAACTAGCGCCACTTTGGTGTCTCCTCTTTGTCGCGATTGTCTTTGTCAGTGCTGCGGCGATATTTTGGTTGATTTGGATTATCGCCTCGTTCTTCAAGGATTTGTTCTCGGCGAGTGCCGCGCGCCGAAGAATTAAAACTACTTTCTTATCCTTACGACTGGGGGTTCGAAATCAGATGGTGGTGCAGACACGGGCGGTCTCTGCCTGGCCATGGCGCCTCTTCCCTTGCCTACCATCTGAACCCTAAGACGTGGACCCACAAAGGGGTCGTTTGGGCGTGGAGCTAATGTGCAAACCCTCTTCCCACAGTCACGAGACGGAACGACAGTAGGGAGAGTGGGTGGGGGAGGTGAGAGGGCTTTTAGCGCGCAGTTTTCCTGCTGTGCCGTTGAATGATACCAGGGAAACGTTTTTACGAAAAGAGATGGTCGATTCACGTCAACTCGCTGAGAGATTGTAGATTTTGCTCAAGCATGATCCCTTTGGCTGGAATGAGGAGTTAAAAACGTCTATATTTGGTCTAGTTTTCTTTTTTTTTTTGCTTTGGCACCCCTGCGGGATTTACAATTGTACGAAATTTAATTTTTTTGTTCACTCCCTAAGAAGGAATTCACATGGCATTTTGAAATTTGGCGCCCATTCAGGGCATTGGAAAAACAATATTCAGACGAGGGCATAGCTTAAATGCATTCATTACGTCATGTGAGGAAAGGGAAGGGGGGTTTAAGGCAGCACCTGCTCCTATGCCTCCCCCCTTTCGTGGTCTCCCCCACTCGATGTCACCGGCTGCCTCCATCGGGCGCGCAATTCGGATACCCCTTTCCTCCGATGGCCCTCCCCGCCCCCTTTGCTCGGAGCGAGGCCTCGGTCGGTCGGCCGGGGGCCCCCCTCCGCCGGGAATGCGTGGGTCCGCCCGCCTCCCCCCCACCCTATTGGCGGTCGGGCGGTTCCGCTTCCTGCCGCGGGAACCGGAAGTGGCGTTGGTGCCCTCGCCCTTCCGCCCCCCCCTTCGGCTCAATGTATTCTCATTATTGGTCGTATTTCTTTCCCGCGTCCCGCCCCTTATACACTCCCCCCTTCCTCCTTACTCCGTCGGTCACATGCCCTCGCGGATGGGGCGGGTCGACCACGTTTCCGCTGATCTCCAATAATGTGATTTCCGAGAAGGCAAACATCGCCGTCGGATACAAAAGTTCAAATCGATCCCAGCAATTATTTGTTTAAAAAAACTGCAAAGATGTTTGCCCAAGTCTTATACGAGGCTAGGCTGCAAACTAATGCACACGTGCTTGTAGACCACAAACAAAATGACCTTCGGTAGCACTCCTGGTGGAATGTGGAAGTAACATTTCCCCTCAGGTTTGTGTGCAGGTTTGAGGACGTTACATTCATTCAGGGTATTTCGAAAATCGGAAGTATGGAGACGTGTTCTAGTGTTATGTCAACGCGAGTAAAACAGCTACTCCCTCTTCTCAAAATACACTGGATGAATGTAACGCCCTCACACCTACGCATGCGTGTTGAGGGGGAATGTTACTTCCACATGCCACCATGAGTGCTTCTGAAGGTCATTTTGTTTGAGGTCTACGAGTATGTGTGTGCATTATTTTTCAGCCTACCCTCGCACTACCACATCTATGTAAAACGTCGCGATACACCGCAGAGAAGTAGTAGGATTTTATAAGGTTGAATTTAGAAATTAGAATGTTTGCGTCTGATTTTGTTATGATTATTTATCCTATCGCGAGAGAAAAACGAGTACATGAATCTGAAAGGCTCATCACTCCTACCATGTCCTGGTGGGAAAATAGATGGAACAGATAGATTTAAGATGTCATTTTTTTCCACGAACGATAAGGGATCAGAATGACATTGTCCGACTACGGTAGGGTCATATTCGGGTCAAAATTAGTCGTATGTGTTCACCCCCTGCCACACATCTTAGCGGTGGCTTTCAGGGTGCTAAAATATCTAAAAATGTCTAAATCTGTTAATGCATTGAGGAGCCGTAAAAGTTCCCGTTGAGTCGCTAAGGAACTCAGGTGTTCTGCACCTTTGATGGTCGTATTGTTAATCTTCCTTTTCCCCTTCGTGACTGCAGGGGATCCCAAACTATTTCTCCCAACATACCCGTCACGCTTACTCTCTTCTTGTAGCTATATTTAGCAAACCTAGCGGATTCTCCCTGAAACGTTTCCAATTCCTTAATTAGCGTTGGCTCCAATGGATCCCAAATACTCCCTTTTCGCGATTTCCAAATGTGGTCTAACTCAACTACGGACTAACAGCTCGACTCCCATTCATATTTTACTTTCTTTAAGGTCGATTCATGGTTATACGTCTTCTCTGTACTTCATGTGTTTTATTCCAATCCACATACAACGCTCGTATATCTGGTCCATATCGCTGGAGGGTAGCCCGTAATCTGCCCGTGTCTCCCTTTCTCGGTAAATCAAGTTGTGCCGCCAGCAAATAATACCCAAGGCTGCTGCTAATTTGGGATTGCGTACCATTAATGAATATAAAAGAAAGTTATAGGGTCCTTTCCAAGTTGCACTCCTGAAGTTACATCTACGCGTATCTGCAATGAGCTCAAAAGATCGAAGATTATTTCATCGTGTTACTTTTCTTATATGGTTAGATAGTCCCGATTCCAATTGGCCACGGTCTCATTATTATTTCAATGCCTTAGTTTGTGTTTGTGAGTGAACTTTGTCAAAGGTTTTCTTGAAATCAAAGAATACAGCGCCGACTTATTACGTATTTCCATCCTCCGATTTCGGGACGTCATGAATAAAAAGACCCATGATTTGATTTTCCCATACCGATGGTGGTCAGGGTAGACGAAGTTGAGATTTTCGAGAAAGAACATCATATTGCTGGCAATTACCTCTCTAGTAAGAAACGCTATTTTGCCGTCGATGTAGGGGTTTACTGTGATATCCATAATCCTAAGGACGCATTAGCTTTATCAGATGACCTTAATGTCGTACATCGCTGGTTCGACACTTGGCAATTAGATTTCAAACTAAAAATGTGCGTAGTGATGCATTTTTGAAAAAGAGAAAATCCCTCCCGAACAAATACTGCATCGAGGAAACCGAAATGGAATGTGTAGACTCGATTAAATACTTAGGCGTTACCCTCACTCACGACCTCTCCTGGGTGAAATAAAAACAGGGAATATGTGGACAAGCTAACAAAAAATTAGTATTTATTAGAAGAGTGCTTGGTAAATGTGATGAAAAGGTCAAAGAGAAATGTTATCTGCCATTGGTTAGTCCTCATTTAGAATATACTGCTAGTATATGGGATCCTCACGAATTTGGATTAATTGCCGAATTGGTTCGCGTGCAGCGTAGTGGAGCTAGATTTGTAAGACGTAGTTATGATAAACTTCGCAGGGTATCCAAAATATTAGAGCAGCTAAGCTGGGAATCACTCATGGAGCGAAGGTAAAAATACCAATTGAAGCTCTTGCATTAATCCCCTTAAAAAAAGGAGGTCCCTTTAGCAGTAATGTTGAAAATGTATTATTAGCCCCATCCTATTACGGCAGGAGATATTATGTAAATAAAATTAGAGAGATTTAGGGTAGAAGAGAAAAGGTAAGATTTCATTTTTTCCACCAAAGATAGGGGATCAGAATACCATTGTCCAGCCACGGTAGGGTCATATTCGGGTCAAAGTTAATCTGGTGTGTAATCACCTCCTGCCACACACCCTAGCCGTGGCTCGCAGAGTACTAAAATATCTAATGCTAATGAAATCGCGTCCGAAGCTGCTGGGGTCCGCTGTATCACCGCCTTTGTTGAGGCGATTATTTGGGCTTCCTTCCAATTGTTCGATGTATTGAACCTTCTTCGATCCACTTGTAAAAAACGGTTTTCCAATGGGTTGCGATGTCTTCCTGGTTTTCCTCTAGTATTCTGGCGGGGATTGCTTCCTGTAATTTAGGCTTTATATTGTTTTTCTATTTCGAAACTTCTTTTAATATTCCTCCCTCTGCAAATAATATGTCGCTCAAGTAGGCATGGGACTTTGTTGTGTATCGCATATTTTTGCTGTATATTTTCTCAATGGAATTGTTCTAATAAAATTACCGCCATTTTATGCCGTTAAGGAATGCGCAGTTTGACGTTTCTCCCCTGACATAGCTCTAGGATGATTTACAGCCATGCTCCAAATATTTGCGTAACACTTCGATTTAAAAGATACCCAAGGCTTTGCGCATTAGAGCTGCTGTTTTTCACGATATCCTAAGAGTATCTGTTCTTAAGTATTCGATAAATTTTCTTCATCACTTTTTATTATGCTTAAAAACTTGAGTGTGATTTTCTTTTTCTACTTAAAGCTCGCTTTAATCTCTCCGATTTAGCGTCATGGTTCCATATTATCGCGTTCCAACTTGTAAGGCGTAGAGTTCTCGATATACCGCTAAGTTTTGTCAGACTGCTGCCCAGAAAGTAACTTATGTTTGAAAGTAAAATATAAAACTTGAAACAAGGCAAATTTTTATCATATACATTTGGAAGGCAGATTTTAAAACTATTTTTATACATATCGCAATTTACATTGAGGCATTTATCATAACGATACACAAGCTTTTCAATTTCGTCTCTGAAAATATCTTCCGCCTCGCATTAACTGCAACTTGTTTAAACCAGCATGCAATTATGCGTCACTGTAAAAGTGCTGCGTTGCAATCCACGTCTAGTGAGAGGTCGTCAATCGTAAATCGGCGATTTTCACGAATTTTTTCGTCGGTTGTCACCGTCAGTAAATCTGTCACGAGGCTAGGGCGACCACTGCGGTCCTCGTTGCGAATATTGGTGTTGCGGCCATTTTTAAACTGACAATGCACCACTGCCATACTCCGCCTACACTCATTATTCCGTCTCCCTACGCTTTACAAAGTTCCCCGACAATTTCAATTGGTTCATGTTACTTTTTTGCCAGTAAAAACGTAATCCCCGATCGCACTTCACACCTCGTGGGATTTTCTATTGCAGCGCGCGTTGCAGTTCGCGTTGAGCAAAGTAGAAAAACCACAGTCTGCACACGAAAACTGCAGGATGCGTAGACTGAGTTTTATTATTATTATTATTATTAGGTAATCTACCGGTTCAGGTAGGTTTTTGGATGGACACAGGTACTAAATAAAACATTTTGTGACTCCTGTAGGGATGTTTAAATACCAAGAGGGTGGCTTCAGTCATACCCACCACCGCGCCAGGCGGAAACATTTTCCACGAACGATGAAGGATCAGAATAACATTGTCCGGCCGCGGTACGGTCATATTCGGGTCGAAATTAGTATGGTGTGTATTAACCCCCTGCCACACACTTTAGCGATGGCTTTCAGGGTACTCAAATAGCTAACTAAAAAATAACTAATAATGAAAGATACTTTCTCGTCAGCCCTCGTATTCGAATAAATTTTCCGAGTGTGTTCACTGTCAGTGCTGAGGGTCTCCAA
Source organism: Hetaerina americana (assembly GCF_022747635.1). Classification (NCBI taxonomy): domain Eukaryota; kingdom Metazoa; phylum Arthropoda; class Insecta; order Odonata; family Calopterygidae; genus Hetaerina; species Hetaerina americana. Next base: position 2,068,078 of record NW_027287052.1, on the reverse strand, counting down.
CCCAAATCATTGCAATTCGCGTTACAAAAATCGAGAGTCTTGTTCACTCCAACGACCTCGACGCCCGACGCAATAACTAACTAATTGAGAAAAATTAAACTTCCTTCTCTATGGGAATTTTTTAAAGAAGTTTGAAGAGTCGAGAAGGCCTTATTGTTTTCCTAGTCAAGTAATTATTGTACAGCGTACCCAAATAAGCGTCTGTACTCGCACAAATAATGTCAGGTGCGCCCGATATGTAGCATCTGCAATCGACTGAAATTTTTTCCTTTGAAAGAAGTTTTGAATTTTTTTGTTCTCAAAAGTTTTCAGTTTGAACGGAACACACGCGCACATTCCCACTCCCCCCCTCCGCCCCGTGGCGGCAAGGGAGTTGGGGCGTGCGCGGTGGACTGGATGCCGTGTTGTGGTCGTCGCTGGATGCGTCGGCGCGGCGCGGCACAGAAGAGAATGCTGCACCCGCGGGGGGCGGGAGGGGATGTGGGGGATCGGCGGCCGCCGCCGTTGCGGGTGTTTGGCACCGCGAGGCGCCCAGAGACCTTTATTTAGATTGGCGCCGATGCGGGGGTGGGGGTGGGAGGGGAATCGGCGACCCGCCGCGATGATTGCCCTCGCAACCGCGTGGCCCCACTTTCCCCCTCGCCCCAATTCCCTCCCCCTTTCGCTGCGACCCGAGGGGAAGGGTTGCATTCTGCATTTGCGGTACTGTCAACGTATGTGCGTGCGGAGGAGGCCGTTGGGGGAGGGATGGAGAGAGAGAGAGAGGGGGGTCCCTATGGAAAGAAGCATGTGTGAACGTTAACGATGACGTAATTCTCACGCGTCACGCCTTAGCGTCGTCTTTTCGGCGGGAAAATTCATCCCGAAGGTGAAAAATTCCTCGACTCTTCGATCTTTTCATTCACTATCCGCCCAGGATGGTTCAACGAGAAATGGAATCCCCCGAGCGGTAACCTGCTATCCCAAAATAAATGACAGTTGATTACAGAAGTATTTCGGCAATGAAAAAAGCATGAAGAAGAATTATGAATGAAGACAAGAATCATGTTGGTAAAAGAATTATCCTCTCCGAGGTGCACGTACTGTAGCTCCAATGGAATTATTTCTCCTCTTCCGTCGTTCTTCTTTTATCAAACACGCCAGTCTTCCATTCCAGATTTGAAATTTTCGGTTAACATGAGACCTTCTTCATGACCTTGTGAAATGGGGAAAAAATTATGCCCGAGTAGTAGTGGTATTTAGGGGTAGACGACCGACAGCAGTGGCCATTTGCGCCATTAGGGATGGACAGGAAGGAAAGGATGAAGGGTGGAGGGAATTCCGGCGTCGGCATTAGCCTACTCTTTACGAAAGGCGCCAAGGGGTCCGCAGCTAAACGTCCCATCCGAAGGACGGCGTACCCACTCAAAGTGCCCTCCACAAAGCACCCTCCACAAAGCACCTCAAGTAGGGATCGAGATACCTCTGAAAACTATTCAATACCGCCGGGATTTGAACCCGAGCCCTCAGGGTGGGAAACCAATACGATAGCCATCGCACCATCTTGATCCCATTATACCCGAGGATTCAGCGAAGTTTTCTTCAAATGCGCCACAAATAATTATTTCAAAGATGTGGTATCGGTTAGGCAAAAGCGGAATATCGTATTGTCGTGGAAATTCTCATTGAATGAACGTCCCATTCAGTCTCTGTGCATGATGCCATCATGTCACAACGCTCTCATAGCTTACCTTCCCTAGCTGCCACCATTAAAATTTGTCATAGCAACCTCCTCAGCTACGATCTAAATTAAGAAACTTTATCAATAACATCATACATTTTGAACTGTTATTTTCATCAGGATTGGTATTCTACGGTGTAAGATGGGTAAAGACTGAAGTGATAAATTTCTTCGTCATTCCTAACAAATCATAGCATGACATCCGTCTATACAATAATAAATGCGTCATACTTCCGTCCTATATTCCCCGAAACATACTTAAACCATTCCTCCCCCTTCCTCGTCTTTCTAACGTGAGCCCCTTCTATCACAGTCTTCAAACATTCCATCGCCAATCAAATAGATCTGCATCCGTCTCTCCCTTTGGATTTCTCCCAACCATCTCTTCTACTCCCCTACCATACATTGCGCTTCCTCATTTGTCTTCCCTCCCGTCCATCTCACCTTTTCCGTCCCTCTCCACACCCACATTTCAAAAGACTCCAATCTACGCCTACAATCCTGCGTAAACGACCAGGTTTCCGCGCCGTACATAATTACGCTCCAGATCAAGATTTTGACCAGCCTTTTGTTAACATCCTTACTCAACCTCCCTGTCATCATCCTTGGGAAAGCTTCTTTGCCAGAAGCAATTCTTCGTCTAATTTTCCCATTACTTGGACCATTTTGGTTTAAAACACTTCCCAGGTAAGTAAATTGTTCCACCTTCCCCAGTTGGTTGGACTCATGTTTTGATGTTTAATTTAGCCTATCTCTTTCTGGAAAACCGTATAACCTTCGTCTTGTTTACATCTAGTGTCATACCAATTCTGTAACACTGGCTTTCCAATTCAGTCAACAATAATTTGCAACCCCTTGGCTGACTGACAAGCTAGAGCTTGACCATCAGCAAACCTAACCGATGCTACGAGACTCTGAATTACCAACGGGCGAATGAATTCTCCACCGATTTTCATTTCTACCTCCAGTTCTAATCATGCCCTTTTTAATCATTTCCTCCACATACAAACGTTGAACAACACCAGTGATAATGGACAACCCTTCCTTACAACTCTTCCTAACACTGCCCATCCGGACTCCCCGTCCCCCACTCGCACCTGAGCAGTCTGAGGCATGTACAGGATTCGGATAAGTCACCTTTCCCTCCAATCTATTCCTATTTTCTGCAATATACTTATTAGTTTTTCCCAATTCACTCTATCAAAGTCCTTTTCGAACTCTACGAAACATGCAAATACGTCCTGGTTGTCTTATATGTTTCTCTCTGCCAGTGATCTCATTACTGAAATAGCATCACGCGTGCTCTTCCTAAACCCAAACTGGTCATCTTCTATGCATTGATTTGCCCTGCTCTCCACCCTTCTAGTGATGATCCTGAGAGCCACTCTAGCTGCGTGCGAAATCAAACTTATTCCTCAGTTTTCCTCTCATGTGTCTGCTGTTCCCATTTTTTGGATGGTATAGGGTGTGGATTGTGCGTTTGCTAATTTCTGATTTCCCTCATCAGGACCCGGGCTCGAATCCCAAAGATTACTGGTTTTTTAGTGACATCACCATTCCCGTTCCGGTTGCTACGTGGAGAGTGCCTTAAGTGAATCCGTCGCGTTTCGGAGCGGACGTTGAATTGTGGACCCTTTGGCGCCTATCACTTAGATCAGGCCAATGCCGACGCCGGGTTTTTCTCAACCCTTCTTCCATTCCCAGAATATCCTTCTCCTACCGAACTACCCTCTTAACTTTAACGGCGCGAATGACCTCAGCTGTCGGTCGCTGCTGCTCGGGATGGGACCCGATCCTCATCTGGCGAAATCTACCCGTTCAATTCCTCCCTCATCATTTCCAGGAATAAGACAAAAAAACCTCATCCTTCCACTCTTGGCGGTAGACGATGAGAATCATGATTAGATATTGGAGGAATAAATGATGCAAATATGTGCACGTGTATGAGTGATTTTGATGATACATATCCTATCGTCGAATTGTGTTTTTAACTGTAAAAATAATTATCTTTTAAAGTCAAATGTAAGTACACCTATCTTCTCACTCTTCCTGTCCACACTCACGATTTCCTCTTCTTGCTGCCACCTGATGCTCTTTTCTTTTCATCCCGGGTAATGTTTTTAAGTTTCATTTTCACGTCAATCTTCCCTGTTTTATCCTTATCTGATATTACTATTGATAGATGGTAAATCATCATGGGGGTCCCCGTCTTCCCCGGGAAAATTGTGCTATTTGAATTCAGAGTAACTGATTGATTGATCAATATCCTTTAGCTGCTGTTCCTCTGTCATCACTTGGAATTTCCCATGTACACCTACGCCTATTGTGGCGTTAAAAATTATTAGCTATGACCTCTTGGCTATTAGCTATTAGCTATAGCCCCTCGTCTCCTTAGAACTCCATTACTTCCTCCCCGCTGTCATTCCTTGCTCCTAAACCGCAGTTCTCTTCACCTACCGACGCTATCCAGGAACACGCACAATTATTTCCTTTAAATCGATCGTATACCTTTTCGTCTTCTCCCTCCATATGATTGTTTGGTGGCATTTAGAATTGTACATTTGGTTTTAACAATGTTGTCGGATCTGTTACTTGCTCTATGTTAGCAACGCGTCTTCCAACCACTTTATTCAATATTATTGCAACCCATCGCTGGCTCTCTACCCCTTCGCTGTATATTACTCTGTAAATATCACTCCTGTAACCCCCGCTATCCTTCAATCTCACTTCACACCGACCTAAAACATCTATAAGTATTTCCTTTTCACATCTCTAGCTTTATATTTTTCTAATATCCTAGTCCTAAACATCGTCTTTATATTCCAAGTCCCTTATCCAGCTGGTTCAGTCCTCCATTTTGCCTTTTGTGCCGTTATTTCGAATTATTTCTGTAAGAAATACGTAAGATGATGACAGTGGAAGCCTAGTCTTACGATTAAATTCATTGAGAAGTAATATGTTAAGGAACCATCAGCAGCAGAAATCAATTCCAAATCAAATGTATGCTCATACTTTTATTAGTTAGGATTATAGGTGCGAGTGGAATAACGCTATACTTATTTGCCATCCTCCACGCACCGAGCAAATTTTTGAAGAGTTATCGTCATTTGTCCGGCGGAACATAAATAACTTGAGAGAAATCAGTACTTTGTCACAAATATCAATTAAAATCAGCACTGACGCAATGAATCAGAACTGTTTCTGGTCACTTCCTTGCTAACGAGCTGACTTACTATTATTACCCATTTTATTTAGACACCTAGGGGAAAACATATACCATACCATAATAAGCAAAGTCACTAGACTTGCATTTGAGAGTTTTCCTGATCCTCGGGTACGTGCCGGTCAACGGAGTCCCATTGGCTTTGTGATCGTGCCGAACACAACGCATCAGTTGATGGCGTTCTAATAGTCGTCTATTTACTCGTGATAAGGGAATAAAAATGACTGCTTTGTTGAGATATTTAAATGAACCATACGCCGGCCAAGAGTTATCACACAGAAAGAATACCAGGCGCCTGACTGCTTGTTGTAATCACTCAACAACCCATCTCAATCCTTTCCTTTTTTTTTTTTTTTAGGGGAGGCGACCGACAGCTAAGGTCATTTGCGCCATAGGGGATGGACAGGAAAGGATGAAGGGTGGAGAGAAACCCGGCGTCGGCATTAGCCTACTCTTTACGAAAGGCGCCAAGGGGTCCGCAGCTAAACGTCCCATCCGACGGACGCCGTACTCACTCAAAGTGCCCTCCACAAAGCACCTCAAGTAGGGATCGAGATACCTCTGAAAAATATTCAACACCGCCGGGATTTGAACCCGCGCCCTCAGGGTGGGAAGCCAGTACGTTAGCCCCCGCACCATCTCGATCCCCTCAATCCTTTCCTTCAACTTGATGTAGCATCATTGGTTCTCTGATCCCATGTGACATTAGTGCTACCGCAGGGATTCGAAATGGAATTTTATTTAATCCACGAGGCTACTTTCTGTCCATATATTTCCCCTCTTATATATTCCTCCAATCCTCTCCTCTCGCTTCGATGCCCTACTTTAACATATGCTTCGCTCCCTTCCTCTCTCATTCCCGGCGCACTTCTCATCTCAAACATCTTCGTTAGCATGACGCCCTCTCTTCTCTTTTTCATCTGTCCGTTCCAACGGAACTCTCAGCTCCTGAACTGCCAAAACTTTTTCTTCGAGGCAAGAGGATATGCGTAGACTGAAGGGTTTTGACGTAAAGGGTGTGGAGAAGAATGAAACCTGTCACGTTGATGGCTTGGAAAACAAACGAAGAAGAATTTTGTAGTACTTCTTCGTTTGTTTTCCTTGCCGTCAACTTAACTTCTTTCATTCTTCTTTTTACGTCGTGGAAATTAAAGAGGGTAATATATGTTCACGTCGTGGTTCTCGTTGGCACCGGAATGTTGGCGACTGTGATGGAGGGGCGGTAGTTAGGGAGGCTAGGTAAGGGGAGGAAAGGGAAGGATGGGGGTGTTTGAAGGTAGACGGAAGTTGCGTGATTTAAGAGGGGCGTATTGTATTGCGGCACTTGACGTTACGTTTTGTTCAGCGAGGTCAAAAAATGTAGCGGTGTCCAGTCTGTGTCCATTCAAAAACTATCTCGAACTGTAGAATACCAACAATTAAAATACTAGATCTGGCAAATTTAAATGTATTGCTTCAATTGTAGAATACCTGTTGTAAATCAGGAGACAAAAATTTACCTCGCTCGTTTCGGGCAATCAGCTAGGAGAAAAAACTGCTTGCATTCCATTAAAAAATTCTTAAGCCTTCTCCTAATCAAGAGTCATTGAGGTGAATTTTAATTAACTATGGCCACACAAAATCATCTGACATCAATGGTATTCCTTTGAGTGAAATGTCTTAAGTTAGCCAAGTGATTGAATGTAAGGGACCTGGATTTATCCTTAAATAACAGTTTAGAGGTTTTCTCACGAGGTAACTAGTGCTTTCTTAGTAGGATTTCTGATAAATTATCATTAATCTATTAAAATTCAGACTGATACGTCGTACTGACGTCGATTTCTGGAACACTTTGTCTTTGCTGCGTGCAGTCCTTGCCACTAAGACCGAAAATGTCCTCCGCTTTCAACTTCTCATTATCACTATTGTTGGCTTATGTAAGAAAAATACCGACTCCACTAACTCTTACGAGACACGTTGGGGTGGGATGTTTCCGCAAAAACCCTTCTTTTTCTGGCATGAATCAACAGATTCGATGGTTTGCCAGTTTACTCGTAACTAGGATAGTTTCATATAGATTGGGAAAAATTGGTGAATCAGTCGTGTTTAACTGTGGATCTTGTTTCTTTTATTCCTGGATTGATAGTGCACGAATTTTATCCAAAGATTTTCCAATCATTTTTGCGTCTAATATATAACAATCAAGCATAGAAAAACAGTTGCAAAAATAATACATTGTTATTATAGTAAAATGATATGCAAACATAATTGAATAAAAAAATAGCTTCCATTCTTAAGTTTTATTTATGTAATTCAAGCTGTTTTTCCTTTGGTCATTTGAGGACCCACTGCTAAGAAGCTTAAAAATTAATCTTCGTTTTTGGAGATGGTCCCACCGCAATCTTTCAACAATCGTGTCACATTGGTGTCTTTATCATATACTCCTTTGATAAACCTCACTGCCCTACGCTGCACGTAACTCAACTCTATTATTAAACCCGCGTATTGAGGATCCCAGATACTAAGATTCCTTCCTCCCAGATACTCAGGTTTAACCTAGATATTTCAGACACTATATTCCTTAGTGTGCTATTATTAATGCTGTCAACAGTTTGGGGAGAGCAATTCCATTTCCGAAGTTCATTGACAACTTTTTTATAAAGAATTAATTCTAATTACCATCCCTTGAACCACTGCTGATTAGCTTCAACATCATTAGCCGACGCTTCTGTGACAGACTGGCTGAAAATATAAACTATCGCGTCGTTAGCAAACAGACGAATCTTACTCTTGAGCATGCTACCTCATTCATTGATATGTAATATGAATAGAAGTGGGTCTATAATACGCCAATGGGATACTCGAAGTTATCCCAACTCTATTTTTAACCGTATCCTCAATAAAGACCCATTGTGCGCGACCAGTTAGGAATTCCGTGGTTCAGTACATTACATTATGGTCGATACCAAATCTTTGTGATTAGTGTACGATTATGGGGGTACCTTGTCTGGAGCAATTATAAAATCTATAAATATCACATCAACCTGAGTTTTACATTTACCCGACAATAAACCCTTATGGACGAAAAGAGATATTTGTGTCTTTCAAGATCTACCTTTTCGGATTTCAAGTTAATTTCACATCAATAAATCCTGGCTTTCGATATATCCCATGATAGAATTACGATTAGGTGCTCTATAACCTTACTTAAAATTGAAGTCAAAGGGATTGATTGATCTGTAATCAGTGGGGTCTTTTCGATCGAAACTCTTAAATACAGGAGTAATGTTATCTACTTTCCAGCCCTTGAGTACCTTATGCTCGCCAATGACTCATTAAAATTATTCCTAAATATTAGGCAATTTAGGACGCAAAAGAACATGTGCTACTATTCCTTTGAATGACATTTCAGTATTAGCATAGCCATTTCTCATTCATGCTTCATTTAGTACGCTCCGGGCGTGCATTTGACCATTTCAAGTTAGTTTCATCGATGAGAATCGGACTCTGACGGTCTTGCTTTAAAGACAAAATTATTTGGTAATTATACAATGGCTGGAAAGAGAAAAACTCAATAGGTAATATAAAATTAAAGAATAAATGACTGCAAAAATACGCAATTGAATCATTATCGCGATCACCAAGTCGTGCGATTTACGATTGATATGCCTATTTCAGCCATAAGGGGACGAGAAATATTTTGTTTAGTTTCAAATGATTGGATCACATTTTGGTATGAAATATTATGTCAGGAATAATTCATTTTCATCAAAACCAAGAACGGCCGCCATTAAAACAAGAAATAATCGTCGAAGAAGCAGTGGATCCTCGAGTTATCGAGGCGGAGGCAGCAAGAATTACATAAGGAAAGCTTTCGCTTGGAATCTATTTTTTATTCAAGTATGGTTGCATATCATTATCCCTTCTCATCGTCCAAGCCCACATGTCCCGTCCGGCAAATTATTCTCCTGCACTTCTTTTGAGCATATTTCTTCCATTTAATGTTTTGGCCTGATTGTGTATGATTCCTTCAAAGCTCTTTCCTTCTAATCTTCATCTGCAATCCCTTTGCTAATATTAAGCAATCGAGGTATTTGGGATGACAGATACTTCATGCTGTTTAATCACCGTAAACAGTATGGGAATTTAAGTGCGAATGTTGCCGACCGTGGCGGCATTTTCATTTCAAATTAATTCACTCGGCTGTCAAAAGTTTCCCCCGCCCCACCTCCTCTCCCCACCTGTCCTCCATCGCGCACCCTCACGCCACGAACATATGCCAGACGGGGAGCGCGTCGATTTCTTGTAGTCTGACGGTGGATTTCGGAAGACGGCCCTGGGAGAGATGGACGCTTTCGTCTCCTCGGAATCACTTCATCCGGCATTTGGTTTCAGTCTCTTCTTGTATTTATAATTACGCGGCCATTTTGAAGCAAAATATACTCCGGTGTTTAATGATTTACGAGGATGAGTCAAGTGGAAGCCTTAAAACTGCGATACAGTTTCAAAGCATCTCGTCGTTGCTAATTTTCGTTTCCCATAGTGATATTTATAGTGTGAAGAGAGGGTTACAACTGGCATTGTGATAACAGAACGCAAAAATATTGCACAACAAAAGGGTAAACATGGCCATTTCAACACTTTCAACATGCACCGGAGAGAAACAGCGATCTCTCATTCGTTTATTTAAGCGGGGGGTTAAACACATTTAAACTCATCGACAAATCAATGCTCAGAATGGTGATTCACCCATTTCAATTTAGCAATATTTTCCGTGATAGAACTTCCTAAATGATGTCATTTCCGTATCAGACTCCACTCGACCAGGTCAGGCACACACCCTGTTGTGACAACAGATGCTTTCAGAGCAGTAAAAGTTGTAGTTTTTCTAGAGGTATCAGTAAGCTTTAGAAGTGCTGAAACACATTTATTGTACGCCAAGAGGAATTCATATGAAACTTGTATGAGTGAAAATCTTTAGTGCTCAAGAAATTGAGAGATAAAAAGTATGTAATTTTAAAGGTTTTTATTTAATTCATCCTCGTAATAGTGTTTATTTCAAATTCAAATTGAAGGGCTGCGGTGATGTGGTCTAAGGGATGAGGATGCAATGAAATGGCGCACAGTATCATGTCAGTGCCTAATATGTAAAAAACATTTTATTTTATTAATCTTTGTTTTTAAAATACAATAAAGTATATATTCTCATTCTATAAATAGTTTATTTAACTTTTCCTGTAGATAATCAGAAATAGTATTGTTTTCAATTTATCAATATAAACGATAAAGAGTATATGTTTAATTTGAAAATTTTGAACAGAGGAATTTAATAAAGGGTATTTGATCAATTGAATTTTGTATTGAAATTAAATTTAAAATACTTCGCCTTTCCACATAAACCACTTTTATTACTACCTAGGTTTCGATATGGTATATTTTCCATAACGAAACCTAGGTAGTAATAAAAGTGGTTTATGTGGAAAGGCGAAGTATTTTAAATTTAATTTCAATATGAAGAATTTCCACCAAGTGACGCCAGAAACTGTTGAATTTTACATACTTCACTATTATTATTATAATTTATGCAATTAAAACTGATTGTCACTTTAATTGGATGTATTTTTATTTTTTAAACTTACTATCATCTATTATAATAATAATAATTTTCAAGCAATATTATCGTGCAGAATTATTGAATCATATTAAATCGTCTGGGTGTTTGCGTAAAATGTGACCAGTTCATAAGATGTGCAGAAAATGTTTCCTTGAAAAACTATTTTATAGGACTCAGTTTTAGACACGGTACGATAGGAGAGATCATGTCAATAAAATTAGAGAGAGATTAAGTGTAGATTAGATAGATTTAAGATGTCATTTTTTCCACGAACGATAGTGTATCATAATAACATTTTTCGATCGCGGTAGGATAATGTTCGCGTAAAAATTAGTCTGGTGTGTATTCACACCCTGCCACACATCCTAGCGGTGGCTTGCAGGGTACAAAAATAAATAAATAGATGGTCGTGGTTTTTACGGAAAGTTTGGATGTAATCAGGGGGGGGGGGGCGATGCCAAAATAAGGGGTTTTTTTTTATTTTGGAAATGACGTGGAATGCCACAAATTTCCAAAACTTCATTACATAATTACGTACAAAATATTTGCGTGGCTGGATTGCGCCCTCGTAACACATTCCTGATTTTATTCGTAGGTAATCAGTGACGCCTGCATTGTAACTTGAGGAAAGTGGATTGAGTCATTCGTTGTTTTCGTTTTACGCTAACATTTTTTGTATTTAAAAAGTTCTTGTGGGTTAAGCATTCATATTTGAACGCCCTCGCACGATTGCATGCTGTTGTTACAGAATCGAGAAGGAACACTAACCGAGAGAGTTGAAAAATAGTTTAAGAAGACGGCGGAGATCCCTTGGATTGATCGAAGTTAAAGAGTTACAAGGAGGCAAGTCGCCTTGAGTGTCGCGCCCTGTTCACAATTGCGTCGAGATCCTTTTTTGTTTTCACTCCTCATTCCATTTGATGATCGATCTCTTACACTTTTCGCTCTTGGGGAAATGGTTTAGTATGCGCTGGAGGTTCCGCGCGTGATTATCCAGTTGCTGGAGTGGGGGGCGGGAGGACTGGAAGGATGAGAGATGGGCCCAAATGATACCCACCCCGCCGCCCCATGGGGAATCGCCACATCTCGAACGCGTGCCCCCTTGTAGGTCCCACCAGCCCTGACGCATGGCGCCGGCGCTGATTTTCGGTAGGTGTCCCTGACCTTTGGCGGTCGCCACTGAAAGAAGTTGTTTGGGGCTCACGTACGCCGGGCGTGCGAGCAGCGCTCTGTCTCCCCCCGGAGCATTCACAAACGTGAGTGACATATGAGAAACATTCGGAGGCGATCCAGATCCAACTTGGGGATGGTCACTGATCGTATGTCAAAATATTTCACTGGCTTATACGAGGTGGATCCGAAAAGTATCCGACCTGCTTTTTTTATAATTATTTTATATTGATTGTGAGGGTGTTGTGCGCTACGAATTTTCTCCAAGAGGTCAGGCGATAAACAAAGAATATTTCGTTGAAGTTCTGAAAAGATTGAGCGATGCCGTGAGAAGAAAACGACCGCGTCTCTGGTCTAGCGAGGTGACTGGCTGGCTTCTTCACCACGATAACGCACCAGCGAATTCATCGAACCCTTTGCAGCAATTTTTGGCGAAACACAAGATTGTGCAACTTCCTTAGCCTCCGTATTGTCCCGACATAGCTCCCTGCGACTTTTGGATGTTCACAAAATTGAAAATAGCTCTCAAAGGAAAGCGGCTCGACGATTCAGAGAAATGCGACGCGCGAGCCGAAGGCCATCATTCCAAGTCTGCGTTCGAGGACTGCTTTAAGATGTGGAAGCATCTTAAAACTGGGAGCGTGTGGTTCAATCAAATGGGGACTACTAGGAAGGATAATGCCACGGCCCGGATGACCATGATAGAATAGCACCAATGCGGAGATATGAACGCAGGTTGGAGAGTTTTCGGACAAACCTTCTATTTGTAATTTACCGAAACAACGACGGCTACTTACGGTGGATGAAATGGATACCTTTAATATACATTTCCTGGGCTACTTAAGAGGATATTCGTGTCAGTGCTTAAGTTTTCCGGCAGAGTTAAAAGAGCCATTCTTCATCGATGTGTCCTCTAACCCACTTTAAATACGTACACCTTCCGTTTCGTGAAAAAATACGAACTTTTACTTTCGTCAGGGCAGCAAATATCTTTTCACTGTTTTGATTTTAAAAATAGTTGTGGAATTCGACACATTGTTTAAACCGACCGGATTAAGCATCGTTAAGAACCAAAGACTTCGTGCTTCCCACAGAAAATAATTTATTATTGTAGACTAAAATATAAGAAATTGAACTCTAAAGCTTCGTAAATTAATAAATTAAAATTAAAACTCCTAATAAGTTAACTTAATACGGCTATAGGAGTTATCACTTTATTAATTGTCGACTAGTTTTGCTACACTGTTACATTATCTACATTGTACAGTTTTGCTTAATATACATCTACATCAACTTAATACCAGGCTAGCCGCCGCAAGGGCGTGTAGCGGGGGGTGTTAAGACACCACCCGTAATTAAGAAAATAAACCGCATCCAAAAGCTACAAATTTATACAATCCACAAACAAAACCTGGTATACATTCAGGCAAAGGTATCGTATACAAAGCATGGTATCGATTCATCTGAAGTATATTTGCTACAGTGCAGCGGAACAAGTCGACAATAATAAATTCTTTTTTGTGGAAACCCAAAGTCTTTGATCATATCTTCCCCGCTTAACAAATGGATTTCCTCGAAGTATCGGCCTCCCAACCCTCAATCTCTCAAGAGTCGACAAGTTATTGATTCGAATCCTGGAGTTGTTCCATGAAACGGGCATCGTGGTCGCAACCGCGTTGGGTCAAGGAAGCAAGTCGTTTCGGTGACGGTTAAGGGGGAGCAGTGGCTCTCCTGGGGTTGACGGAGAGCAAAGAGCGCCAAACGGTGCTAGAGGGACGGGGGGCCCCCGGGGGAGGGGCGTAGGAGGGCCCCGTCGGCCGGGGGAGCGCGCCCACCGAGAGACGGGTGCCCTTCCCCGCCGCGCCAGCTGTGCCTCGGCGCAAGGGCCAGGTGAGGCGCAAAGGCCGCCCGCACCTGCCGCGCAGGGGACCGGCGTACGCCCCCGTGCCACCTGCGGGCGGCGCCCTCGGCTTCGACGGGGTAACCACGTCTCTCCCCCCCCTCTCCCCCCTCCTCTCCCTCGGCGGTCGGGGAGGGTGGGATTGAGGGGTGATTGGCAGAGGTTGGGGAGGGATTGAGGGTTTTATTTTTGATGAGGAGATTGAGTAAATGGATCGAGAGGGGGGAATGCATGGTGGAGGGTGACACGGGGATTGTGTGGTGGATCGATGAGTGAGGTTTTGACGTTGTGACGATCGATAGGACTGTTAAAGTGTGGGATTGGGGTTGGAGTGTTTGTTGGGGGATTGGGGGTGGGTGGGTGTGGGGAATGGGAGCGAAAGGGTCTTTGAAGGAGCAGAGGAATAATACGCGGTTGAGGAGGACGATTCTCTTGCGATGTGTGACCCTGCCACACGCCATAGCGTTGTCTTTCAGGGTACTATAATTCCTAAATACTAGGCCTGTCTAATAAATACGCGAACTGAGGCCATTTAAAACTTTATTTTGCAAAATTTAGTCTATATCGATTGTGCCTCCTTCAAAGTGCTCTCCATTCGTCGCTATTCACTTATTCCATTTCTTTCCCACTGTTTAAAGCACCCTTGGAAGTCCTCGGAAGTTAGGTCATCTAGTTTTCTCGTCGTTTCTTACTCTATTATGTCCACATCTTCACAGTGATGTCCCCTCAACACATTTTTGCATTTTGGGAATGGAAAAAGGTCGCAGGGGCGAGATATGGCGAATAAGGAGGATGGTCAAGGTTGGTGATTGAATTTCTTGCCCGAAACTAGCGAACAATCAATGCTGAATGTGCAGTTCCATCGTCATGGTGAAGGATCCATCCATCATGTTCGGTTAAAATAGTGTGAGCACTGTTGATTTTCCTAAATTCAGTTCATTAGCTATCATTCAGACAGTTTATTGACGATCAGTTAAGGCAAGGGACCGCACACGATCAATGTTGTCGTCAACGCAGTGGTTGAAGGTCGTCCCGGCCTTGCATTATCCGTGGCGTCTTGTTGGACATCTTTAAAACACTAATTTCTTTTGAAAACGGATGTTTTCCTCAGAGCATTATCACCGTAAACAGCTGTCAACATATCAGTAATTTCTTGATAATTTTTACCGCACTTCACCAAAACTTGAAGTTGATTCGTTGATCCGTGATTTCGTCAATTTCCATTTTCGACCAACATTAAAACTAAGGACAACAGAAACTAACTTAACTGGCAACATACGCACAGCTCGACGATCAGCCACGCACAGACGGCTCATTGGGTCTCAGGAAACTAGCGCCGCTAGTGGGCGGACCTATAGTCCACGTCATGGCCGACAGATTGCACCAGTTCGCGCATTTATTGCACCGACCACGTATATCAAATATCATCCCTGCTCACTCGCGAGAGGCCCTTAATCGCTGGGTGATGGCAACTCGAGGGTATAATTTCTTTTGAAATTGAAATCGGCTTACGAATTCGATATATCTGTCTTCCCTTATCGCACTACAAAGTAGTTCGGTTTTGAGTAATTTAGTTCTCCTTCTAGTTCTTGGCACTTCGTCGTAGCGCCGAGCGGAAGTAAATATTGACGCTCAAGTTGCCAGAAAATTGAGCGCTCTGAGCGAATGAGCGTGGAGTGGAGGTTGTCAACACTCGAGAGAGCGACAAGTGGCGGAAATGACATATTGCTTCTGTGCGACGTGTAGGGCAGGCCGGTGAAACTGAGACGGCGTCTGGTCGGGAGGCGCGCGCTTGGGAGCCGTGCAATACAGGCGGAAGGAGAAATAAAATCACACTTGTCTAAACATGCATGCTCAAATGCACTGAGAAATTTCCCTTGAGTGCGTCGACCATTATAAGACGTTTGCATGCATTCAGTATTGGAGAGCACACGGTGACACTACGCCCATAAATATTTGGCTAAACTTCCCAATTCCGCGAAGTCATAACGAAAATGGGAATATTTCATAGGTTTTGTTGTGATAATCTTGATTTCGTTGTGATCATATTTGATGAAAAGGTCAAAGAAAAATGTTATCATTTGCTGGTTAAGCCTCATTTTTTTATCGTGATATCCGTAACCCTGAGGACATCTCAGCTCTATCAGATGCAACGCCCGTGCGACAATAGTCAATTAGATTTAAACTTAAAAATGTGTGTAGTGATGATTTGAATTTCTGATAAAGAGCAATTCCCTCCCGAACACATACTGTATCGGGAAAACGGAAATAGAATATGTACACTCGATTGAATACTTAGGCGTTACCCTCACTCACGACCTCTCCTGGGTGAAACACACCCAGGGAATACGTGGATAAGCTAACAAAAAATTAGGATTTATTAGAAGACTCCTGGGGAAATGTGATGAAAAGGTCTAATAATAATAATAATAAGGAAAGGTGGTGAAGGAGTTTCCTCAATCACAACTTTCCTTTTTTTTATTGCGGAAGCAAATACAAAAAAAAACAGCATACAGAAAAATAGCATGATATGTTGAGGGGGTTCCTGCTCTCGCTTAATCCCCCTTTTGTGTTCTGATATAATTAACATCAATTACACAATATGAGAAAAAGAAATATCAAACAAGATGACACAGTAGCATTAAATTACAGAAGTAATGTACAACCCAAATTTAGTACAATTAGAGATAATTATTATTATAAGAAATAAATATATTATTCTATGATAACACTTCAGTTTACAGAGTCATACAAGATTTTTTTTCCTTTGATCGCACACGAGGCAAAATAGTACACGTTAACTTAAAATAGCAATTACATACAATTTTATTTACACAATAAACGAGCAATACAATTACAGGTTTTATCAAGCTTTTAATTTACCAACTTTAAATGTCACTACAATTATCAAATTTGATTGCACCATTTTAAATAATTGGTCGTTGTTATTTATGCTTAAGGCAAAATAGCACAATCTCACGCATCTTGGTTTTCTTATAAGTCATACTGTGCCAAATTTAATGTCTGGGTTTTTCATACTGTAGGCACTCCTCTATTCTATGCTTAGCGGTGTCTTCTGTTTGGCAGGTACTACATAGATTAGTCCTTGGTTTTCCTATTCTATTGAGGTACTGTCCAAAATGTCCATGCCCTGATAGGAGTTGCGTCGCGCTCTTAGTTAGCTTGAATTTTATATTTAGCCTTTCAATGACGTCTGGGAATATTTCTTTAGTGTGAATACCCTTATCGGAATTCAGCCATTCTTTATTCCACTGATGAATTGTTTGTTCCCTGAGTATTTCTTTTAATTGTTTTTTGCTTAGGGCGTGATTGTGTTCGATTTCGGAGTTGAAGTATTTTGTGTCTTAGCCCGATTTGACTTCCATTATGCTAATTCTCTCCATAACCTCGTATTTTAAGGGAAATGTTATTTTTCGCTTGGTTATGTCTCATTTAGAATATGCTGCAATTATATGGTATCCTCACAAAGTTGTCTTAACTGCCGAATTGGATCGCTTGAAGCGTAGAGGAGATAGATTCGTAAAACGCTGCCATGATAAAGTTAGTAGCGTATCCAAAATATTAGAGCACCTAGGCTGGGAATCACTAAATGAAAAGATAAAAATTACAGATTGAAACTCTTGAAAAAATTGGAAGGAGGTCCCTTTAGCAGTGATGTTAAAAATGTATTATTGCCCCCATCGTACCGCGGTAGGAGAGATCATGCCAATCAATTTAGAGAGATTAAGTGTGGAATAGATATACTTATGATGTCATTTTTTCCACGAACGATAAGGTATCGGAACAAAATTGTCCGACCGCGGTAGGGGTAAAATATTCGGGTGAAAATTAGTCTGGTGTGTATTTACCCCCTGCCACGCACCCTAGTGGTGGCCTGCAGTGTACCAAAATATCTGAAAACATATTTTGATTTGCCAGAACTGACATTTAATTTCGTCTCTTAAACTGACTGAAAGTGCATACACAGATTTTTTACCGGTTTTGAATTTTACTCGTTGATTCTTCTCAAATCGATTTTAATCTTTGTTTTCTCTTTTTTTCCCTTCGCAGGTAAGAGACCAAAAAAAGGCAAACCCCCGGAAGTGTGATTGATTGGTGCCCGTAAGTGTTTGGTTTGGAGATGGGTGGCGTGTTTGGTGAGTGGTTTGGGAAGACCTGCGACGTGTAGACGCGGGTCATCCCTGGGAATCGGTCGCGATGTGTAAACTAGCGCGGTAATTTTCGTATTTTGCGGCTCCCTCGTAAAATCATGGTTTGTTTTAATAATGCCCGCATGAATGCGCCAGTTATACATTAGAAATGTGATGCAATAATAGCCTTCCTCATAAGTTCTCATTACGCACACTGCTTGCAAATTTCCCCTAGGCTCCCATAACATTGAATAACAGAAATAGAAATGCTTGCGGCACGGCCCTAGCCACCGATGCACCGTAAATTAATTCCACCTAATTATGTAGAAATACATTTATGTCGTTGCAACGGATATACCGAAGGCTTTACTTCTGGTGAACTAATAACAGATGCACACTTTTATGCGTAAACAGGTGTGTATTATGGCCA
Organism: Hetaerina americana; assembly: GCF_022747635.1. Taxonomy (NCBI): domain Eukaryota; kingdom Metazoa; phylum Arthropoda; class Insecta; order Odonata; family Calopterygidae; genus Hetaerina; species Hetaerina americana. Next base: position 2,049,891 of record NW_027287052.1, on the reverse strand, counting down.
CAAGCTATGCTCTTTTTTATTCGCAAATAATATATTGAATAATTGGGTTTTAAGCATCGGCGGGTAAGAAGATGTGAGATCGGAGTGATAACGATTAATTTTTCAAAGACGGTTTTTTAAGTTCATTCAAGAAGCAAAACATACCTAACTTGTATAAAAATTCATTAGTAGGGATACTGGAAGAACCATTTACGAGTGTGATTCAGGTTGACATGAGAAGGAAAATTGCCGTTCCTACCCCGCCCCTTTCCGTGCCATCCACAGCCCCACCCTCGATTCCTCCTCTTCCCTTGAAAGCCCCTGCCAAGCCCTCATTCTCCCTCTCTCTCCCTCTCTCCCTCTCTCTCCCTCTCTCTCCCTCTCTCTCCCTCTCGCCCTCTCTCTCCCTCTCCTCGTCCCCCACCACCTCTGGACCCCCACCCCTCACTCCCTTGGGGAGGAGTTACGAGCTGCATGTAGACTTCCTTCACAGCTTGAAGATATGCAGGAATTACGAGAGAATTAAGAAAGAAATAATGTGGGAGAAAGGGGACGATGATCTAATGACAGGGGTGTTGGACGGTTCGTCCACGGGCTACCTTTAACCAGGTAGGCTGAATACCTGGATGGAACGGATGGTTATAAATAGAATACTCTTTTGTGTTAGCCAAAGATAGTTTTCCCTACATATGAAAATGGCACTCAAGGACGCATTTTCAAAGGTATATACTATATGAAATCATAAAAAATATTCTCACATTATATAATGTATATGGTATATATATATATATATATATATACATACACACACACACACACATATATATATATATATATTCACACATACACACACACACACACACACACATATATATATATATATATATATATATATATATATATATATATATATATATATATAAGATCCGTTCCTAGGAAACGAGTCCATGTCTATGAAACTTTTCTTACGCTTATAATATGATCGATTCCACCTTGCGAACGCAGGAATGGCGGGGAAGGTGGAATCGATCATATTACAAGCGTAAGAAAAGTTTCATAGACATGGATTTTATCTCGGTTCCCTTTTCATTAAATCTGTAGTTAAAGCGTTGGACTACTGACCAGAGGGCCCGGGCTCAATTCCCATTTATGGGTACCCTCTGCTTCAACCAAGCGTTGTGATTTTTTGGGGTACCGGAATTTCCTGGGAAACCATAAGCGACACGGGAAAAAGATCTGACCCCCCAACCCTGTTTATTTTATGGTTTATACAAGGATAATATGGGTCGCAGTAGTCCCGGGGGCAGAGCGTTGAACTATTGGTTGGAGGGCCTGGGTTCGATTCCCGGGCAAGCCTCTCTGGGCATCCGCCGCTCCACCCAAGCTATGTGATTTTTCGGATACCAGATCTACCTGGGAAACCATAACAGGCACAGGGAAAGGAACTGGCCCCCCTACCCTGATGTGTAAATTTAACACGCCGTATAGGGCTTAGTACTGGCTGAACCCTACCATCACCATAAATATTGACCTTGGGGTTGACTATTGTGCTATAGTTTTTTTATAATGATTATTCAGTGACATCGCCAACAATCAATAACGTCTGGGTGGCCCTTATTTCGTCCGTCCACGAATGTTGCCTCCAAGAATATTCCCAATTATCTTCAATGCCAGGTTTAAGGTTCATCGGTACATAAAACCACTGAAGCGTCCTCTCTCTCTCCCACCTCCTCTTCCTTTCGGACATTTTGCAGTAATCGTCTCGGCATGGGAAGCGATCCTCGGCATGCCACACTCCAAATGCCGGGGAGACGGAGGCCCCGGGTTCTCGTCTCGCTCGGAGCAAACTCCGTCAAAATGACTTCTTCACCTCCTCCCCCTCTTCCCAAGTCCCCTTCTTTCGTTCTTTGTGTCCCCTCCCCCCCCCCGTCAAAGGGGGCGAGAGAGCGACTCCAACATGACTTTTCCTGGATGGCGGGAGGGTGGGGCGGGCAGGGGGGTGGGGTTGACGGTGGCGCTCCACTTGCACTGCGGCGGACGGGGGACTAAAATACCCGTGGCGTATTGGGGTGGGGAGGGTCGAGGGCGGGATGGGGAAGAGGGGGGGGGGGGGGTAGGGGACGGGAAGCATGGCGGCCCCCCCTTCCCTCTAAAAAACATCCATAAAAAAGAGAAAGGCGTGGAGATGGAGGACTGAGCTCCGTACCACCTGCTCTGAGACCTGGTATTTGTGCGAGGGCGCGCGTTACCTTTCCCCCTCCCTCTCCGCCCCACCCTCCCTCCCCTCCTCCCTTTCCCCTCCTTACTCCCTCTCCACGGCCATTAAAAGGGTGGTGACGACGGCTGTTTCCCTCGCAGCCACGAACGATAGAATGCATTTGCGCCCGAAAACAGGGGTGGTGTGTCATCTGATGCGGTGTTACGGGGGGCTATTCCGATATTTTAAAGGCTTCAGAGGATATCCACGGAGCGCGAAACGGGCGACACACAGGACACAATAACTTCCAATGGCCACCCGTCCCATGACAAAGTCCATCTCTCGATGTAGTAGCATTTTTTTTTAGTTTTGGAATGGCTATTTTCCGCGAAATTTCTGAGAGCTCTCTCCAATTTCAACTGTGAACGTGGGCATGTTCATTCCACTTCCTCGCGGGTGACGACGTCGTCGAAAGTTAATTTTTCTTTGTATTTGGTGGTATTATTTTTTGTTTTAAGTCACCAATGGCGAGAGAGCCAATTCTCAAGTGTATCTGAAACTATCCACGCGAACCAGTTCGAAGTGCGTACAAGTACTACAACATCGGGACGAGTAATAGTTTCGCATTGGTCGGAAGGTCGACGTTTACGCACCCGCCATTTTCTTTGGGTGATATGTATGTATCGATTCTTCGAAATTTCTATGTTAAAAATCGATGATTTTCGCTATCTACCTGTTAGAAAAAAATAAATATGTACAGAGCTTATTATCACATGAGTGAGGATGAGAAGGCATGTTGTACGGAATTAGGAAGCGTGCTAAATTGAAGAGGAGTTGATTGTTTTGATGGTATTTCAGGGGTTGTTTCAATTGGATATTTTAGTATCCTGCAAGCCACCGCTAGGGTGTGTGGCAAGGGGTAAATATACATAAGACTAATTAGAATCCGAATATGACCCTACCGCGGTCGGACAATGTTATTCTGATTCTGTTATTCTATTGTTAGAAGGGGCAATGAAATGCTTTGTTTTACCGCTGGGTGAGATGTTTCCACCCAAATCCTAACCGATGGAATAATAATATTATTAATACGCACAAAAAACCGTTGAAATACGAACACGTCGTGTTCTGAAGGATAATTGAGTTGGAGAGGGATAGGTAACGCAGAAAGGGAAGGAGGGAATGTTTGCGGGAAAAGTAAAAAGGAAGGAGATTTCGAGCAGAGAGGAAAAGGTCGTGAAGCGGGAATTGGCCTCGGTGCTGCAAACCGAAGATCCGTTCTCATTCATGGAAGGTGGAGCAGAACAGCAGTGAGTGACCTCACGGCGTTACATGACGAAGCCGTTGGATTTTTCGCTCCCTGAATTGCGAAGGCGTCACGCGGACCGACCTCACTTAAGTTAGTGTTTAATTTTGGCCTTCTTGCCATATCTCAGAAGATTTAATGACCTTATTGAAAGAAAATTTTCCCGGGCACCTCATTTTCCCTGCTTGGGGATGTGCTGTTAAACCCTCGCCCGTAGATCGTTGGACTAGCGATAATGTACGAGGGTCATCCGGAAAGTAGTACCCGTTCGTGAAATAAAGACACAAAAGTAAATATTAACAAACATAAAAAATTTTATTTGAAAGAGGATACTTTAAACTACTTCTCAACATAATCTCCAAGCAAATTAAGGCATTTGTCATAACGTGTGACAAGTTTCTGTATTCCTGCTGCATAGTCCGCCGCCAGCTCATTGAGATACGCGAGGGACCCATCTTGCACAAATTTTTGCATAATGCAGATGGTGTTTAACAATTTCATGAACAATTGTTCGAGAAACATTGGGAAAATGCTCACAGATGTCATCAATTGTGACGCGCCGATCGTTCCTCACGAATTCGTCAACTGAGCTCACCAGTTGGTCTGTAATGACAGACGGTCTCTCCGAACGCTCATCGTCGTGTGTGTTCCCCCTCCCCATGTTGAAGTTGCGACACCACCGCCGAACAGACGACTCGTCCATTACATTGTCTCCATACACCTCCTTTAATTGGCGATGAATATCACATGGGCGAACGTTTCTTGCATTGAGGAATTTAATCACTGCCCTCACTTCACAACTGGCGGCGTTCTCAATTTTTTTAAACATTGTAAACAATCACAGAAACAACACAGGCAATGCTAGCGTCACGCAACTTGGCTCAGAGAAGGCAGACAAGCCACTGAAGCTATCTGACCTCGTCCAGCGGCTACTCGCGTCGTCAGCACTTCATGCGGCACGAACGGGTACTACTTTCCGGATGACCCTCGTATCATGGGACCTCTCCTGAAAGACAATGTTTACATTAACACCGAAATCTTGTGGCTACAGAGATGTCATCACTTCATAAATTCGAGTGATTCAACTTCTTTTGCCTAAATTGGAAGGATGCGTCTCTTTAGCAGTGATCTTGAAAATGTATTATAACCCCCTTCGTATTACGGTAGGAAATATCTTATCAATGAAATTAGAGAGATTAAGTGTAGAGCAGATAAATTTAAGATGTCATTTGTCCCACGAACGATAGGGGATCATAATAACATTGCCCGACCGGGGCAGGGTTAAAAATATTTGGATCAACATTAGCGTGGTGTATTGCGAGATAAATGTAGGTTGTATTTTTTCCCAATTACAATAAGGGATCAGAATAATATTGTCCGACCGCGGTTGGGTCATATTCAAGTCAAAATTAGTCTGGTGTATAATCACTCCCTGCCACACACCCTAGCGGTGGCTTGCATGGTACTGAAATAACTAACAAACTAAATTGCTCCGCTTCCGAGAACTATGGACAACTCATCTTCTCGTCCACAAAATGCGTGGACAATAACGGCCGCTTTTCGCATATTTTTTTCGTAACTTGAATTTATTATTATTTTTTAGTTACAGTGTCTAAAATGGAATTATAAAATGTTATCGTTCTTATACAATTTACTCCTCGTGTAATGGCATGTGGGGGGAGGGCTTTCTTTTTTTTACTATATGTTAACTACATGATCATCGTAGCATATAGTTACTAATTTATCTACTGTAGGTACTAATTTATCGGAGACGTAGGGGTTTACAAGGGCGATAAAAATTAGACCCTTTCAGGGAGCATTTACAACTGATCCAATAGCAATGCGGGACTAATATGACGCTTTACAATTTGAATAAAACGCTGATCAAAATGAATTAAGTTCTAAACTTTGTGTATATATATGTGCGTGTGAATGTGAATATATATACATATATATATATATATATATATATATATATATATATATATATATATATATATATATATATATATATATATATATATCTGTGTGTGTGTGTGTGTGTGTGTGTGTATATATATATATATACATATATGTATATATGTGTGTGTGTGTGTGTATATATATGTATGTATATATATATATGTCTGTATGTATATTTATATATATATATTTTTTTTTGTTGCGCCTGTTATTTAAAATATGTTGGAATGAAATGTAGAATGTAGTGAATATATTTTGCTACTGTGAAATAATCCTGCTTCCGACGTATCTATGGGGAGAGGGGTAATACAGGGTTCGTCCGGAAAATAAGTGTACTGAGCTCAGGAAAAAAAATTTATTACACTTTTACATATCTTAAGCTAATATTCCTCAAAATAGGACCCTTGTGAGTCGATACACTTGTTCCAGCGGCGTTCCCATTCCTGGAACGCTCCCGCGAAGGCATCATCGGGAACCTCTCGAAGACTCGTCGTCGACCTCTTCTCTGCCCTCCACGAACATCTTGTGCCACCGAAAGATCATGTTTCTGGACATGGCTGACTCCCCGTAAGCCTGGTTAATCATACCGACAGTTTCGGTAGACGATTTCCCAAGCTTTACCGCAAATTTGATGGAATAACGCTGCTCCAAAAACTTGGGCATCGCGTTCCGTGACGTGGGTCGAGCGTGGAGGTTCGCGTTAACAGAGCTCCTCACTACACCACAGCTCAGAGCCGACTGCCTTTTTCAGCGTCGCTTGCCAACATACCCCCCTCCAATCGCAGCCCATCAGAGCGGTGCTGGGCGCGCCTGGAGCGGCGCGCCCAGCCCAGGAGTCAGTACACTTATTTTCCGGACGAACCCTGTATACAAGAAAGATGAAGTGAGAGAGTGGGAGTTTAACAAAACATTAATATTTATTGAAAGAGCTCTGTGAAAATGTAAAATTTAGTAAAAGAACACTGGTACCTCTGTTATTAATACTATTTAAGTCTCACTTAGAATCCACCGCCACTAGTCCATGAGATCTTCATCACAAGTGATGTGGTTGCCGAATCATAGTCTAAGAGAGTGAAGAGGAGGGAGATTTGTAGCAGTAGTAGTAGTTTAATTTAATAATTATAAACTTCGGCACATTTTTCGCAATTGTACAATAACCGTGTAATATATTAAGAATGAGCGCAGTAGTTGCATTACATTATGGACTCTTCATAATCGTAGAAATATAATAATGAAACATTTAACTAAATAAATGGAGTTCAACGATATGACCACGATTTGGTAAAATGTAGAAGAGTGGTTAAGCGTGTCTCAGTGTGATAAAGATGGCGTACACGAGAGGACACGAGTGGGCGACTGTTTTGAATGTAGAAATAAATTTCGCAGATTAACAGGAATGTAGATGGCTGACGTCAACGCACGGGCACTCTTCCTGTTACGAGGGCAAATCTTTTATGTCTACCCGGACATTTGGTTGATTTCCAGACAGATGTCGCGAACCATCCACTGCGGGAAAAGTGTCACGTGGAGCTGAGCTAATTTTGTATTAAAAAAGGGATTGCGGTGAAACACCAGCGTAGCAAACATTTTCTTTAATTTTAATTTACACTTCCGTTCAAATCGATCGGATATCTTGCGTTAGCAATAATATTGACGCCAGGAATAGATGCTTTGGTTTGTATGTATGATAGAGTAAGTGTATAAATGAAAGGATAAAGAAGCTCTCGTAAATGTTTTATGTTTTTTTCATTACAAATGAACGCATAAGATCAGCAAGTAGGTCAAACAGCGGGTCTATAAAGTTCTCATGGCCAATAATTTGTTAGTCTTAGTGCGAGATATGTATACAAGCGATCAAATAACGTGAATTTTATTTTATCGGACGAAAAGATTCATTAGGGATTCGATAGCATTAAGAAAAATTCCTCGTTAAAATTTTTTTTGAAAAGTTTAATTTTGAGGAAACAACTACTGAGTATTGATCACCCGCTGCCGTAGTTTTAAAAGCAAAGTGGGCGAATATCATCGCCTTATCCAAAGTATAGGCGCAGATGTAATTATCGGATTTGAAAGCTGATTAATCACTGAAAAAGCTGGCGGTGAAATATTACCAAAATCCTTTTCAACTTACAGAAATACCTCGATGAATAGAATCGGGAGCGGTATGTTTATTGAAGTTGACAACTCTTGCGTCAGAAGGGTTAGGGTAATTTCAGATACCGGCTCAGAAAGTGTTTGCTGTTCAATTGAAATTCATCCACGCAAAAGAATCTAAGGATGTAATCATACAGTTCAGTATATGGGTTTAATAGCTTTGGTTCAATATTAGACGAAAGACTAACCAGTAGTTTAGGAAAGGCACCTTATTCAATCTCTTCTTTCAAAGCGTCTTCGTCAAGTTCTCACCGGAGATATCCGTTAGCTTGCCTAATCAGTTATTCCCTCTAACGTCCAAAGTTGAAATTTCACGAAGTGGGATGAAACTACTGCTGAAAAGCGAATTTCAATATATCCACCGGTCCCGATCAAATATCCGCTGGAATATATATGAAATGGATTCCGGAATACGCGCCACATCTAGAAATCACAATTAGCAAGTTCCGAATAGATCACTTAGTCAACAATGGCTGAAAAAATAGCGCTGTTATATTTAAAAGCAGTGACAGCTCCAGTAATCGAGATAACAGATCTTTTTTCTTCACATCCATATCATGTAAGGTAAATCATATAATTACTGGTTCGATAGTGAAACGCCTCGATAGTCAAGAGTAATTTATGGTAAACCAGCTTGGTTTCCGAAAGGGTAAATCATTTCGCATTTTTGCATTTTGGGAATAGGAAAAAAGTCACAATGGGGCGGGATATGGCGAATGAGGAGGATGATCAAGTATGGTGATAAAATGTTTTGCCAGAAACTAGCAAACAATCAATGTTGAGTGTGCAGGTGCATTGTCATGGTGATGAATCATGGGTCATCACATTCGGTTAAAATAGTGGGCACCCTTGATTTTTCTATATTCAGTTCATCAGCTATCATTCAGACAGTTTTTCGTCGATAGGTAAGGATAAGTGACCGCACACGATCAATGTTGTCGTCAACAAAGGTGGCTGAAGGTCGTCCCGGCTTTGCATCATCCGTGTTGTCTTGTCGGCCATCTTTAAAACGCTTAATCCACTTGAAAACGGTTTTCTTCAGAGCATTATCACTGTAAACAGCTGTCAAAATTTCAGTAATTTCTTGATAACTTTGACCGCACTTTACCAAAAACTTGACGTTGATTCGTATCTCCGTGATTTCGTCAATTTCCATTTTCGACGAATATTATAAAACAAGGACAGCAGAAACTAACATAACTGGCACCATACGCACAGCTCGACGATCCGCCATTTACAGACGACTCATTGGGTCTCAGGCAACTAGCGTCACTAGTGAGCGGGGCTATAGTCCACGTCATGGCCGCCAGATTGCACCAGTTTGCGTGTTCATTGCACAGACCACGTATGTTGGATGAAGTCTCTTTGATTGAAGAATTAGATCATGTACGACGTGGAGGAGCTAGATTTTTAAAACGTTGTAATGATAAAATGGGTTACGTATTTGAGATTACTGGAGGAATTAGATTGTGGGTCACTCTCAGTAAAGCGAAGATAAATGTACGGATTAGCAGCCACGGGACGAGGAGAAGGGGGAGGGGAGGGCGAACTTCCCCGATATCGCCTCCCCTTCCCCCTCCCCTCCCCCGGCATTGTCACTGCGTGCGCTTCGGAGTGCGGGGCGGAGGGTCCGGAGAGAATTCCCGAACTTGAAAAGGAGAGGCGAGGGCTTTTAACGTCCCTCCGGCTATTCAAGTGGACAATCAAGTGAAATGGTTTTCTGTCAAACTGCCGTGACGTCCGGATTCGCTTTGGAAAGAGTCATTGATGGTGGGAGAAATATATCCGTCGAGTGCGACTCTTGATTCCAGCGTTGACGCTCTATGCCCGAGCAGTATTATTGATCGCGAAATGACTTTAAATGATTTATCGAGTGATTTCAGCTTAAAAAAAGTTGGCAATTCTATAACAAGATGAATTAAAAATTGAAGGAATTGCTAGAATTTATAAATGGAATATTAACGACATAATGCAGAACACACAGAAATGTGAAAAACAGATTCCGCGGAAGTTTCGGAGTTGAATGTTTATTTTCAAAGATGGATACGGAGCATTTTCAAAGTGGGCATAGAGATGTTGCCACGCCCACTCTGCAACATATTATTCCATTGGCTGACACCTTGCATCGTTGGAGTATGAGATCGTAGTCATTGGCTGCTTAATAGAACAGAAATTTGAAACATTTGCCCATTCCGCATGGATACCATGAATGCAAAGGAGCGTTTTGTTTGGGCTGATTCCAGGACTTAACCTCGTCATACGACTTAATCACCTTGCCGTTATTCATTGCGTAATGTGAGTTTCATTTTACCGAAACATGATGAAATACAATTACTGGTACCTATACGAGTAGTGTCCGAAAAGTATCCTACATGCATTTTTTTAATTATTTTTTTATTATGAGGGTGTTGTGCACTACGAATTTGCTCCATGGGGTCAGACGATCAACAATGAATGAAGAAAGATGTGAGAAGAAAATGACCGCATCTCTGGTCTAGTTAGATGACTGGCTGGCTTCTTCACCACGATAACGCGCCAACGCATTCATCGAACCTTGTGCGGCAATTTTAAGCGAAATACAGGAGATTGTACAGCTTCGCCAGCCTCCGTACAGTCCCAACATAGATCCCTGCGACTTTTGGATTTTCCCAAAATTGAAAATGGCGCTCAAAGGAAAGCGGTTCGACGACATCGAGACGATTCAGAGTAATGCGACGCGCGAGCTGAAGCTGAAGGCCATTCCAAGATCTGCGTTCTAGGACTGCTCTCAGATGTGGAAGCACCGCTGGGAGCGTATGGTTCAATCAAATGGGGACTACTTCGAAGGACGTCACGGCCCGGATGACGAAGATTAGCACCAATGCGGAGATATGAACGCAGGTCGGATAGTTTTCGGACACTCCTCGTACGTGAAGTTGGTTCCCATGATGCGAGTTGTTCATGATTTGAATGTGACCGGTTAACTTTAATATTCGTTACTTGCAGAGTTACTCATTGCAGAGAAAGTTTTGTTGGCAAGATAGCTGACAGCGTGAAATATATGCACATTCTTAAAACGATAATGTTCGGTGTTTTGGCTATCATACGGCCATTCTTAATGCACCAGAGGTTTCACAGTGATAGGCACATAAAGTTGAGGGAATTATTGGCGTAAATAGAATAAAATGATGTAGGTATCGCCTTGCCCGCACAGCGCCTTTTGATGTGAACACATTTGATCATGAGGGGAAAAATGCAACCTCGCAATCTCATATCACGGGAAGTATTTTTCACGAGCTCATGAGTTCAAATAGGGCATCTCCTTTTCAGCCAATCACATCGCCCAAATTAAGCGGCTATTTACACGCTTTTCTTGCATATCGATCGAAAGCAATCCATTCATTCATGTTTTCCTGAGTTTGTTTTGAAGAATGCGCAATTGAATAAATCACACATTCGGTATTTCGTTTGGGAAGAATATAGTTAATAATATATGAAGCAAAGCTTCTTACTTGCTAAAGGAGCGCAGTCTTCACGCACGTATTTATAGCATCAGAACATTTGCTACCATTCAAGATAAAACCTAAATAAAACTTCTTTGATTTATTTACCTGTATTATAAATCTGTCTACTCGTGCTTCAACGACCATGCTTCCGTGCCACTCAAAACTGCGCTTCACATCAAAGTTTTGACCAGCTTTTCCTTTGCATCCTTACTCAACGTCCCTGTCATCAAATTCCTTCCTCCTTAATGAACGCTTCTTTCCCCAACGCAATTATTCGTCTTATGTCCCTACCACTTGGACCATTTAGATCCAAATTACCTTTGAGATAGGTAAACTGTTTTATACGCCCTAGTTTATGAATTACTATTTAAATTTTCAACTTAGAATGCAGTTGTCAGCCTATCAACCAATCATGGAAAGCATCTCTGCAAAAATTAAAGTAGTACTCCTCACAATCAATTCGATATTTATTTAGTCCAAAAATAGGCCAGTTACATATGAAAAATAACAAAAAAATTATATTATTAATTAATAAGTAATGCTTTAGATCTATTATTCTGAACAAATTCAATGCTCTACATTTATTATTCTAAACAAATTAAGAAACGTTTTTTTTAATTTGTTAAATTTATTATAAATATTTAAAGGCATCTAGACCTCACTGAAACAAATGTAATAAATAAATGGGGTCCCAAATTATTTCTAAGACGAAAAAACGGTCCTGGATCTAGATTTTTCAAGAAAAGCTGGCATAGATGTAAAGGATTCGAGCTACTGGAGGGAATATAGCCGTGGCACCGGCCCAAGGAGGGCTAAAACGGACCACAGGTACACGGGAGGGATATTGTTCCAATGAAATATCCCGCCGCCGTCCCTGAATACGTCCTAATGAATCATTCGCATTCATTCGAATGCTTTGGATATAAAGAACCTACGATGTGTGCGGGCCTCGTTGAAGATACACTTTCTCCCGTCCCCGCGACTTACCACTATCGACGATAGCACTCCAGATGCGCTGAACCAAGAGTTCATAGTTTTAATTAAATAATAAAGGGATGGATAAAATGAATAGCTTCAGGCGTGAAGTGGTGGCAGTCAAACAATGTATTACATCATCATCAGGTAATTATGATGTAATATATCGTAATACAATGTAATATAATACATTGAAACCCGGTCGCATTTAAATTTGAGCAAGTGGAAAAGTGTAATGATCAGTTATTTATAAAGGGATGGAGTTTGAAGCATTTCCTTATTGGAGTTGGAACAATAGCGAAACAAATGTGTATTTATGTGAGGAAACACATTCAATGCGATATGATTAGTACATTAATCAAGGAGGAGTGTCATGAAAATTCTCGATATGATGCGTAGAAAAAATGATGACAGCTCATGAAATATCGAGTCGTGATTGTATCTAATTAGCTCAACTCTATGATACGTATCTACTGCACGAGCAAACATCCATTCCCCTGGCTTCAGGGCTCTGCGCGGATCGAGGGACGAGACCGTCCGGTGAGCGTCGCAGCGACACCTTCATTTGTTTCTTACGGCGTCGATCGATGTGGAGTGGGGTGCAGCGGGAGGTCGTTGTTTTAAATGTTGCACATCGCGCACGGCGTGGAAAGTGGCAATCAGGTGTCGGGGGAGGGGAGGGAGAGGGGGGGGGGGGGTAGAAGGGGATGCAATTACCTTGGCCAATGGCCGACCCGAATTCCCACAGATGAGAAATTAATGCTTTTCTTGAGAGGACATTCGGTGGTGGCGCCATCCGAGCGAGGGGAGGGGCGAGCGACGAGGGATTATTGGCTTCCGAGTGACGAAACCGCCTCCTCGAGTCTTCCACGGAGGGAGGCATTATTATTTAAGATGCTAATCATTTTCCCTGTGAAAGCTACCACGGGGGGGGGTAGGGAGTTGGGATGGAGGGAATGAGGGGAGGGAGAAGACTTGTCGTGTGCAGTCGGGGAACCAGCGCCGCTCGATGGCAACGGATCAAACTCTAGGCATTCGCACGCATGGCGCCCAACGGGAATTCTTCGAATATCATTCCCGAGGTTTCACTTTTCTGCGCTCCGTCAACGTAAACTTGCGTGCTCACATTTTCAGCAGTGCTTCACTAGTTTCAGTCTCCCGTTGAAGAAACTTTAATTGGCCAATTAAAACTGGGTATCCGGTGTCCATCTCTTGTGTGACAGTTCACATCACTGAATAAATAAATTTGGTATTTTTACACGCAAAAAAAATTCTCATAATACTAGCGGTTCTATACTAATATTACCTATGCAATACCTACCTACCATACATACTATGCCATAGGGTTCGTTCTAGAAGTACTGCAATTATTTTTTAAAAGTAATTTATTGAATAGATTTACACAAACACATTAAATTCTTCGAAGTACTCTCTTTGGGCCCCTGCACATTTTTTCCAGCGGCTCTGCCATGACTTGTACGCGCCCTGGTAGGCGTCTTCGGTGACCTCTCGCAAGGTCATTGGCACAGCTGATCGGTTCTTTTCTGTGGACGAAAAACCGGTTCCTTTCAGGACTATAGGGGGGTGGGGTAGCGTTGGCACCTGGTGTTTGGCCAGAAACTCGCGGACTCGTTGCTCGTGTGGCATGGCGCGTTGTCGTGATGGAGTTGCCAGGCAGCGGAGATGTCTTTTCTCGTCCTGATGACCTTTTTCGGAGTCTTTCCAGCACATCCACTTTGTAGGTAGAGGGGTCTTTCTTGACACGGTCGGCGCACAGAGGCTTACAATAACTGACGTCCTGTTATAACTGTGTATACCTACCTACGCATCGGTATGCCTGATGATGTCGCTCGCCTATACGTCGAAACCGTTAGTATTCTAATACAGTTTTTTGAGTTGAAAAATATTAAGTTTATTTGTTCAGTAGCATATAAGTAGAGCCTCCAAATCGTCGAATTCGACCATTCACAATATTAAGCACAGAGTAAATCCCTTAATGAGTGGAGGGATTGATTTTTAGTCGTCCTCGTATTTTTTCGCTCCCTATTCCTGGTTATCTTGGGCATTATTTGATATTGAGTTGGGTTTTTAAAATTGTGCCCTTATGGCTTTTGGGACCGTCAATATTGAATAACTGAAATTTGAATTGGGAATGGCCTACCGCAAGTCATTCTCCTAAATGCACAGGCATAGACGTGTCTGCAGAACAATCGACATTCCGTTTGCGAGAAACACCCGAAAGCGGAGACAAGAGAGGCCGTAATCGGGCAGTGGTTTCGGAAGTTTCTCTCTCGGGCCTCTATGTCCGTTTGGAGGGAGTTTTGGCTGGAGGTCAAGATGTTTTCCCTCACTGATGCCTACAGAAGTATACATAGTGTGTTGGTGAGGATACATTCGTATCCTTGTGAGAGAGGGATAATTAGAGGTATTTATCGTCAAGGGTGTTGAAGAAAGGTTTGATCCCCGTGATTTCATTTGCATCATTCACATTATTGTCTGAGGCACTGCTTTTTGTGGGAGAATATGGTGGAATGAGAGTCACCAGGGTGGGTTTGGGAATGTGTAGGGGTTGGGGGAATGGGAGGGTGGAAGGCAGGATGTGTGTGAATGAACAAAGTGGCGAAGAAAGGCCTTGGTGTTAGTGAGGTATGGGATAGAGGGAGATGCTGTGTTAACAAAGGAATGTACTGATTATGAGGTATGCGTTGGTCAATGCATGCATATAGGTGGCTTGATGCATGAAATTTTAGAGAAATCATGGTTGCTGGAATGCTATCGCTTGGAGGGATGGATATAGGTGGTGGAGGGGGAAGGGGGGTTGGCCTGGCAGTCGGAGTTTGTCGGGAAAACTATCGGAAAAGATGCCTGGCATGATGGAAGCAGTTCATCACATGCAGGTATTTACTGCTCACCACCTTCTGATGATTTGCAAAAATACGAGGCAGTTCGTAAGCCCTTAAAAATATTAGGGAAGTCTTCAACACTATACCTGGTGATAACCCTAAACCATATCCAGAGCAGTGTTTTTTTCAAAGAAAGTCGAACTATTCTGGCTTAGTGAAATCGGCGTGGTAATTCTTATGTGAATGATACGTCATCAAAGGAATTAGCGAATTCTACGTTTTTTAATTTCTTTTTTCATAGTATGGATCAAGTGGGGAGCGAAAGACGACAGTCGTAGAGGTACATAAGAGTTAAATTACTTCTACTGAACCCTGGAAAGCATAAATCAAGACCTTAAATTATGAATTCCTATCCTAGTCTTAAACTATAAGCATTAGCATCAAAGAGGTTAATGGATTTTGACATAACTCGTGACCGTCGAACATGGTTCCAGTGCAGCAGCAATCTGCGCACTGTAAATGCCCTCAGTTGACTGACGTGGGTCGCGGTGCTTTCCCAAGATCTTCCATTACCTTCCCCACTACAGATCACCCCACTCCAGCCATCTGCATTGGTGGCAAAAAATCATTCCACTTATTATTTGAACAGATGCTACAGTCATAATGCAATGAAGTCCATTCACATTACATTTCTTTGACAGGGAAGATTCAACAACCAAGTCAAGACTCTCTGAGCTTCATACATATGTATTACGTAGTTTAGGTGTGTGAATAGCAGGGATAAGAAAAAGGAATACCCCTATGAAAGTAGAATAAAAGAATATTATTTTATCACTCTCAAAAAAATGTTACCTTTTTATTGATACCTTACGAGAATACAATATAAGTGTAATTTTATCGACTGAAATTGTGTGAATATTTTGAAAGTTTGTTGAGAAGAAGCTGTAATTTGTCAGGATTATGAAAAATTAATTTAATTTTGATGAGTTGAAATGGGTTTTAAAAACAAGAATCAAGAAATCGAATAAATATCATAGGACCTATTTGATAATAAATATAATAATCAATTTTCCCATAATACGTGTTTAGATACATGCATGATGTATTTAATTGTAAAATTTTCATTTATTTAACCTCGGGGTAAATTTTTGTTTGGCCCTCTGTTAGCATTTTAATTGTTATCCGTAATTCAGGGGGAGTACCGTTGTTTTACGTTTGGAGCCTTTTTGTTTAAAAATATTGACAAAATTGAACATTATTCGGTTTTTGCAAACTTACAATGAAATCCCCAGATTATTTTCGTCCATGAGAGGTTTCACATTGGAGATTCACCGGCTATTTTGGACATTCTTAATTTAATCTCAAATATGAATCGTGTTGTATTTTTTTCATTAAATAAATGTTAGCGTATAATTATAAAGCCTTGGGGAAAATTAACCATGGCCAAGTTTATCAAGTTTTCCCATGTAAATCATGAAAATATTTAAAAAACCATTTTCAGTCAATTTTCTTCATTTGTGTACACTGGGTACTATACATTAGTAGACAGTGGGTTACACTCCATATTACGTAGGCTTATAACTTGATGAATTATTTTTCAAATGGGGTGTTTCGATTTAGATGGTTGTATTTCAAAATGCATGGGAAGGTATCCAGCACCGAAGTAGATTGTGTCACTTCTGTAATCAGAAAAGAAGTGCCCATGTCGTGTGGTTAAGAATGAGTAGCAATTGTACGTAATACCAGAGGAAAGATATTATGACTTATTTAAAGTAGTAAAGTGTCTACATCAAAACTACCTTTGAAATGTTAATATTCATTTTATTTATAAATTTTCCAGGGACAAAAGTATTTTATCGATACACAGTATCTGTATTTATGTTACCGCCGAGTGAATTTTAGCCATTTTAAATAGAATCTCAAAATTTTATTTTTTAAAGTTTGATATTCTTGCTCGCTTTGCCATTTCTTGAACTTTTTAAGTCTTAAAATGTTTATAAAATCGCTTAGAGCAAACATGGGTGAATTTTGATGGTATGAGATGTATGCAAAAGATACTTAATATTAACATAGTTCTCGAATTCCATTCGCAAAGATTGCCATAGTTTTGTATCCAAAAGTTAGTAAATATATATATAACACTTTTTGAAAGTCTCACGGACGTGAATAATAATGTATAACACTTAGCACTAGTGGACACAGACAAAAACACAGAAACACACAAAAAACACAAAAAAAGAGACTCACTAGTGAGTCTCTTTTTTTGTGTGTTTCTGTGTTTTTGTCTATGTCCACTAGTGCTAAGTGTTATACATTATATATATATATATATATATATATATATATATATATATATATATATATATATATATATATATATATATGTATATTTACGACTGCTTTGGTGTATGGGCTAGGATTAGAGTACTGGGGATTTTTAAATCGATTTTTCATGATTAATTTGAACTAGGTCGATTTATTGCTCGCGGAAGTCGAAATTCTCTCTAATTACTGTGCTGCCTCATTACTCCTAATGCATCTCATTGTCATTTTTTCATTAATTTTGCATAGTCTCTTCCAAAAAGGGTGTTAACGATGCAGTCAAAGGGGAAATTTTTAAATTTCGCCGAAACTCCATTAGCCGTAATCACTTCTCCATTATCAGGACTCAGCTAATACTAAGTCCAATTACGTCTGAAACTCACATTCATATATCCCATTGCATAAATGAACTAATATTTATGCATGAATGGCTAATGAATGCCCTTCCATCCCCAACCCCCCCGCCCCCCCGCCATACGCCCTTTCGGTGGCTTGCACGCTATTGTGCACGTGTAGATGGCATAGGGTCGTGGGGTCAATTCGTGGGGAGATGCGTTTGGCAGGAAGAGTTCTTGCTTGAGGCAGCAGGGCGTCCTCGATTTAAACTTGCGTACATTGGGTGGCAGTTACGTAGAACCGGGGTTCTTTGGGGGAGAAGAGGGGGTCAAGTGGGGAGAGTTAGGAATTTTCCTCTGGGCGAGAGTACTTCATTGTGTCCAAATCCTAACAGAGAGAACAGTGTGGCAGTTTGGAGCCCTGGGGTCGGCTGGCGTGTCTTCCCCTGTGCCTCACCCCAGACCCTTGGAAAACCTCTCTTAAGAGGGGGGAGGGGTCTTTAAGACTTTCGAGAGGCGGTCGGCGTCTCCGAGAAACTTCGGTAAGAAAAGGAATGGGGCAGTGCTGCGTCGGCTCGGGAAGGAACGAGTCGTTTTTATTGACCAACCGTCCTCCCCTGACCAGCGCGGTCACACCCTTTGAAGTCGCTGGAGGATTGGGAGGAGGGTGGATGTTGTGGTCGGATCGTGTAGATGGTGGCGTGCTTCGGAGATATATAATACTGTTTTGCATATTAAGGAAACATATTAGCATTTTTATGAACATGCAATAACCGAGATTGTCGTATGAGGATAGTTTTTTGAGTGGATTTTGGGTTTTTTTTGCTAGAAAGTGTTGCCTGATATTCAATAAGAAAGAGTAGTAATGGTATTTAGGGGGGGGGGGGGGGGGTGACCGACAGCTGAGGTCATTTGCCCCATTAGGGGTGGACAGGAAAGGATGAAGGGTGGAGAGAAACCTGGTGTCGGCATTAGCCTACTATTTACGAAAGGCGCCAATTGGTCCACAGCTTAACGTCCCATCTGATGGACGGCGGACTCAAAGTGGCCTCCACAAAGCACCTCAAGTAGGGATCTAGATACGACTGAAAAATATTTAACACCACCGGAATTTGAACCCAGGCCCGCTGGGTGGGAAGCCATTACGATAGCCACCGCAACATCTCGATCGCCTCAAAGAAAGAGTTGAATGATGAATATTTCTAAGGGATGGTCGGGTGAAAGTGGCTTAGTTTCACGAGTCGAATCGGTAGATGGAATATTAGTGTGAGTGGAGTGGTGACTGCGGAGGAGCTCTGGGTCCTTTGTTGTGAATTGCAGAGCACGTGCCATCGCACAGCAGGAGACGGCAGAAGTATTCTCGTCTTGGGAACTTCGGAGGAGGATGGGGTGGCTGGAGTCGACCTCGGGGCAGACCGGGGTGTCGTTGGTGGAGGGGTTGGGGAGCATCAGGGGTGGTGGGGATGCTACCCTTTGCGATGAGAAGAAGGGTGTAGGTTGGGAGTGCGTGGTGAGGAGGGTTCATTGTGAGGTGTGAGAGGGAGGTCAAGGTGGAATAAAGGACACGGAAGGAAAGGGAAAATTTTTCAAATGGTGACGGCGTCTTCAAGTTAGGTTTGTAAAGAGCAGAGGAAATTATGGAAATAAATAAAGAGAATGCCTGAAGGGGTGAGAGAGATGATTTAGATGAACGAAATAAGATACTCGTAGTGTATTTGATTATATATAATGTTTGTATAAAAAGTATCGGTAACAATTTTTTCTGACGTGTGCATGAAGCGCGCTCGTCAGAAAATTGGTTATATATATATATATATAGGTTAAGGTGCGCATGATCAGAGATCGTATTGGAATTGATAAGATGACAGTGTAAACATTTATCACTACTTTGGCGATGCGAAAGATCTACGCTAAACTATTCTCGAAGTTCTTTGGACGGACGACCAAGAGAGCAGAGTTGAGAGTGTGTCTGCTTGCAAAGACCTTGTGCAACGGCATCGCGACTATTCCCTAAACCCCTTACAGTCCCAACTTGGCACCAACTGACTATTTCCTATTCCCAGAAAGTGAAATCCTCCCTCAAAAGACACCAACATAGGACCTTAGGTGCCGTCAAAGAAGTTTTCACGCACACCCTTAAGAACCTTGCGGAATCCAACTACCAGGGATCCTTCGAGTCATGAAAAAGCCGCTGACAAAAGGTTGTCGACGCTCAAGGGAAGATCTACTTTGAAGAATTTCGAGGCATTTTAACTATATCTGAAATAAATATATTTTTCCGAAACTTTTCCCGATTCTTTTCATACAAACTATGCATAAGGTAGATGGGATAATATGTGTGGTCTCTTGACTTTGCAGTCACTGAGAGGTGTGTAATTGAGGCTCAATGAAGTGCCTGAAAATGTATGATTTATAATAAGGCCGATGGATATGATTCCGAAAGACTGTCATGAGGAGTCAAACTAGTGATAAGTGCGTATGTTGGTCTACTCTGTGTGAAGTTACGATGTGTGTTCAAAAGTAACAGGAATTTTGTAATTTCGCTAATTGCACCATAAGTTCTTGCCACAAGGTCAAATAATCAAGAGGAAGCTCTGCTGACAAGTTCAACGACGTTTGCGTGAGGCAATATGAAAAAACGCCCGCATTTGTGGCAAAAAAATTCATTGCTTTTGCAAAACACCACCACAACAATGCACCTGCTCATTCCTCGTTCTCGCGTATGTTGGTCGAAAATAGCCCTGTAATGATTTCTTAACCTACATATTTGCCAACCATGGCTTAGTGTGGCTTTTTCTTCTTCCCACAAATAAGAGAACCTTAAAAAACCGTCGTTTTACAACCATAGATGAGATTAAAAACAAATCGCGGAGAGAACTAAGATATATACCAAAGATTGAGTTCCAAAAGTGTTTCGAGGATTGAAAAAAACATTGGCATAAAATTCATAATATGTAATGGGGACTAATTCGAAGGGTAATCGTAACTCATTTATAAAGTCGCGGTAGTCCAGGGGTAGAGCGTTGGACTACAGAACGGAGGGCCCAGTTTCGATTCCCGGGCAAGCAGATAGAGTGGTCACGTTCATCTGTGGAAGAGAGGGCTCCTTTTC
The DNA here is from genome assembly GCF_022747635.1 of Hetaerina americana. Lineage (NCBI taxonomy): Eukaryota > Metazoa > Arthropoda > Insecta > Odonata > Calopterygidae > Hetaerina > Hetaerina americana. The sequence continues at coordinate 2,029,221 of NW_027287052.1, read as the reverse complement.
CGTCGGTAATAAATGAATAGTAAATGAAACGTAGCAAGAACAGCAGAATAATTTAAAATTTTCGGCCAATGGAAAACCACCCACTTAAGACAGAAGATTATAAATGGAGAAGGGGTAAATTATGGGTGGGTATGGGTGCGGGGCAAGAGGAGAGGGAAGGACTGTTGGCAGGAAGGAGGTGAGGGGGGTTAATATAGCCTCAAGCAGGTAGGAGATCACCGAACTGGGAATTTCCAATCCTCAATCATTTTCTCTCCTTCGATACGGCCAAAACAGCGAAGTACGCTTCTTTCCTACCTTTTCCCACCTCTAAGCCCTCACCAGCTGCCCAGTTCAGTCAATTTCGCATTGTTTCCCGCAATATTCCTCCCATTATTATCTCCAAAGCCTTCTAGTACCCCTTACCCATCAAATCCGGGCGAATTTAGTGCGTACACCGACGCATGAACTTCTACGCAATCATGCGTATGCACGCTGTCGCATGAGGCGTGTCCTCGACCCGACGTGCTTCGCCCTTCGGGTCGGAGGCCGGGACGGGGCGCCACTGAGGTGTCCCTCCGCCAGGCGATTGCATCCCCAAAAACAATGGCAACCAGAGGCTCTCTTCTCGGGGGCGAAGAAACCCGTGTCGTCCTTCGCCGTGGAGCGCACGCGAGGTGGACCGACGCGGGGCGTGTCTTCGAGGCGATTGATCGTCGAGTCGCGGCCGACCGTGCCCCCTCCCCCCCCCACCCACATGCCCCGGGGGTCCTCCACTGCGGCATCTAATTTCGTCACCACCATTTGTCGTTCTCCTTCGGTGTATATTTGTCTGTCTGCATCGACGCTGCCTTGCCTCGCATGTTACATACATAAGTTTTGTGGCAAACTCTCTTTAATTCGTCCTAAATACACTTTTCATGCCTTCGCGTCCAATGAAATAGTCTCCGCCCCTTTAATGCTCCTCTGCCCCGTATTCCTTTTAGGATAGTTCCACTTTCCCCCGCGCGAGGTCACGGCGACACCTGCCTCGTCTCCACCGTCTCGGGCCCTCCCTGCCAACTCCGACCCTCTCTCTCTCTCCCTCGTACCTTCATCATCCTTCTTACTCTTGCCTCCTTCACTTTCCTCTCAACTCTCGGGCAAAATCTTCCGCCATCCAATGGTTACTATCGCCACAGTCTGATCTGTGACTCATAGGACTTTCGTATTTAATCCCTCCACCCTGTATCATAACCTTTCCTCAAGTATCTTCCCAATCTGACGGCCCAGTTCCCGTGGTTTTCATTTAATTTCGACTGCTGCGATGTGTGTCTCATTTCTACAGTTGAAATATTATACGCTTCGCTCGTGGTCCCGTCTGAAATGGAGTTAAACTCGCGGCCCCCTCTCTCCCCCCCCCCTTCCCACGTGCGACCATCTCGAAACCAAGGTAGGGGTGGAGACAACGAGGGTCCCCTCGCGAGCGATCCTCTGGGGTAGACTGCGGACCCACCACCCTTGACCCTTCTTCGTCCGTTGCCTCCCTTCGCATCTGCTCCCCGCTTGGGGGAATGCAATCCATTGCGGGGTCTTCCTCTCGGCCCCCGTTACTCCGCATCTCTCCTCTCGCCCCGTTTTCCCGGCGTTGCCGCTAATAATTCATGCTGCGTTCTGGGCCCCGCCCGTTAGCCTCTCCCGTCCCCCTCCCTCTTCCCCCCCCCCCGACGGTGTCTTCCGATTATGACTCCCTCGTGGCCATCTCTGATGATGGCGTTCCAATCACTTAAAGAGTATTACCTTTTCTTTTGCTCGATGCATTTTTTATCACTTCCGCAGACCTCTCCCGCCGCGCTCATCTTCCCACGGGGGGTTTGTGCCGTATCGATCCGCGCGCCCTCTTGCCGCGGCACGCCTCATACCCCCACGCCCCCCCCCCCCTCCAACCCACTCCCGCCCGCCATTACACACTCTCGGCGAATGTTTATAATATCCGAGTCGAATCTCCGCATTTCCGCCTCTTTCCGCTGCTTTTCTCGCCACTAGTGACTGCACATTCGTGGTTTGAATGCCGTTTGCCGCACTCGTCCATTGCGTTCTCTCGAGGGTGTCCTTCCTTATGAGGTATGTGATACGGAATTTATTTTGGGGTATCCACGGGTGAGTTGTTGCTTTCAAATCAACGGGACTAAAGAGTAATTAGCTGCGAGCAGTTGACCCTTTGGGATAATTATGTCCATGGCTTCGTGGTTTCTGTCCGAAGTCGTATCCCTAAGAAGATGAACTCGCGAGAGTGAACTATTACCGCGTGGGGTGAACTGGTCCAGCTGATTCGAGGTGCTGCTCTTCCGGGGTGCGTTCATTGGCGCCTCCCGGCAACCGTTACCAGTTTCTGGGACACGGTGGCATTCCGCTAAGACGCCTAAGTGAATGCGATTGAGCATGAATCAAAATCCATCATATGCCTCACACGGTGGTGTCACCCGCAAGTATCTGGGTTTATCCATTCGCTTTCTCTTCCCGCATTGAGATTGTATGTAATGAGTCCGCATTTTCTCGATTAGTACTATACCCAGGGCTTCCGGCAGACAACTATTCTCTCCATTCACAGTGTTTGGCAGAAAATTATCCAATTGTGAAGATTTTTTTCGCTGTCGAAAGATACGGATAATGCCTTTAAATAATGGCAAAAATTATTTCTTAAATTGATAATCATTGGTCATCTAATGTAATAAACTGGATTCAGGACTTCCTTACAAAGCGTGATCAAAATGTATTAATGCATGGCTGAAGTTCTAATTGCGTGCAAATAACATCTGGGGTCCCTCAGGGTACCTTCATAGGACCTGTAGTATTTTCTACTCACATTAATAATATCACCTCAAAGAGTAGGAGCATAAGACTGTTGTTTGCCAACGGTACTGAAATTTAGTGGGACATATCAACCAAAACTCATCTTCAAATACCAAACAATGACTTTGACAACATTCATAACTAGTGTACGGATGGGGTTTGGAATTGCATGCTAAATAATTTAAGGCTATGCAGTCCTCAATAAAATAAAAATGATTGGCAGGTTTTACAACTTGTGGCCACCTCAGGGGTGGTTGGGTAACGCCTGAGAAGTCAGAGGTCGTGGGTTTGATTTCCGCCAAGATGGATTGTTTGGTCTGTGTTTCCTTGAGCTTCGATGCCCTAAGCTCTCTTTCCTGTCATGTATGCTTATATGCTTGATATGTCTCATATGCTTATAGTCTGACGCAAAAGAAAGAAACCTGGCTGTTTTTTTTTACTATTAAATTAAAAAAATTATAAAAATAAATGTATTCATGCACTGAGAATATTTTACCTCCTCCATGCACCATCTCATACGATCTTACTCGGAGGATATTACATAGGCAGTGTTTGCGGAAGGGCCCCTAAGAAACCGGCATTCATTAAACGTATATTTGGAAAATGGAGCGATGAAAAAGTGAAGGAGAAGTTTTATTTCTCTGTGGTATGACCTCACATTGAGCGAGCGACGAGCGGATGGGATTCACCTAAAACAAATACTGATTACAGAATTGAACAATGTACAGAAAATGGCCGCTAGATGTGTGAACATTCGTCCAGAAGAACAGGAAAGGTAGCAGGACATTTACTAATAGATTTGGAATGGTAACCCTTATCTACGCTAAGATTCGGAACATATACGTGTAGTCAGTGGAGTAGTTAAGGACAATATGTATTCGTACTTTTGTCACGGATGTTGCATGGAAGTGTTCCATCGACCCCCTTCCTTTTGGTGGCTCGCGGGATGCCATGTGTTTGTGGAAGTAGAATGGCGGGTGAATTAACATTCCCTGCCACACGTCAATGCAAAACTTTGCGGGGTAGTGTATGGGAATAGACGTATATGAATCGTATTGTTGTGATTATTTTCTAAGCTAAGAAACGTAGGCAAGGGTTTGGCGTATATGCAAAGTGAAAAAGTTGACTCCAAAGCGGTCGATATGACGTCACTCTCCTCGCTGTCACTATGTTCAACAGTTCGTGATTTCTCCGTGCCTTTAAGGATTTCAAATTGATAGAGGCACGTTGCAGAGGAGTGAAAAAGAGAAAAAGGCTGACCAAAGTTCAAGTTTTGACCTATTCATTCATTGGCGTAGAATAGCTTTTTCAAGTCTTTCGTACATTTTCCGTAATGGTTTCTGTAAAAGACTAAATATTATCCTTTCTGAAAGATTAATAAAATTGCTATTGGATGCCTTTCTGTAAATTTTGGCTGTTTTTTTAAATGTGCAATATTTCTTTGCGAATTAATTGAGTTTAAAAGATAATTTTTAAAAAGCGATGTTATTGATCGTACAATTCTCATAATTTAATTTCTTTTACTTTAACATTCATCGCACACCATGGACTATAAAACTTGATGTGGTGGAAGAACCCTGCGTTCTAAGGTCCCCTAGAGTTCTGCTGACGGGAACAACGTCACGTATTTGCTCCAGGTAACACCTGTCCTAGATAGGTCGAACGGGAGGAGCAAGACGTAAGGTCTGCTCGGCGTCTGTTCAATAGTATTACCATTATTTTCCAAAATCTTCAAAGCCCTCATCTTAATTAAGCTTCCGGAATATCTTAACCAATCCTTACTGAAAATCAACACGGATTTGCCCCTAAACGGTTAACTCTCATAAACTAGGTTCCCTACGCATACAATCTCTCCATAGTAATTGATAGTAACTATCAGTCCGATGCCATTAACCTTGATATTGAGCAAGACTTTGACTTCTCTGAGACGAATTGAACTACTTTGATACGAGCGTTTGCGGAGCCTATCGATGGCTGTCTTTCTTTTTCAACTATTTTCACCTCTGGTGTCCCCCATGTTTCCATTCTGAGGCATTTGCTATTCAATTTTTTAATTAATTACTTCAAAACCAACCTCTTCATCAGTTTTCCAAAAAGCCGATGATTGAGAAATCAAAAGGCGAAATGAGTATATCACTGGCACTCTCACTCAGCAGAAATATCTCAATAAATTTTCTTGTGGTGGCAGAGATGGAATTTAAATCTCGTGATTTCCAAATTCAAGGTGATACACGTAATTGTCACCCTTAAATTTTCACTCATACAACATCACCGGCATTGGACTTCAGCGAGTGAAATGATCTTCGAATTACAAAAAATTCTAAATTGAATGTTGGTAATCATATTACGGACATTTACTCTCGCGCGTTTAAACTAGAAGATTTTATAAAACGCAATGCCCTCATAAGCTCTCCTTAAAAAAAAACAATTCTATCTCGCTCAACTTTGGTTCTCACTGGTTTTAGGGAATGGATCTGTTATTTGGTATTCTGCACATGCAAACAAAATCTAAGCATTTGAGAGAATACAACAGGCATTCATTGTGTGGGTTTTCTAGAAAGATAAAATTGACTTCTGCTGTAACAATTTACTTCGGTTAAATATACACTTCGCATTCTACTTTTATATATTAGGTGTAAGTCATTGGTATCTCCTTCGCGTGCACATTTGTAAATAACCACTTTGATTCTACAGACTTGAGTTATCTTTCCGGACCAGGACTCGACAGGCCCCGTTTTGTAATAATGCCCTTTTTCTAAAAAGTGCCAGCATAAAATTTCGCGCATATTGAGAATAGTAAGGCCTATAAAATGAATATAGGAACCAAGTTGAGTTTTTCAATGGCTCTCTTAATGTGATTAGGATGGAGAGCGTACTCTGGCTTTTAATTATAATTAGCGATTGCATTATTACTATATAATGACTTTGAGTCATTCTGTTGTGTATTTTATCGTCACTTTTACATTTAGTTAGTTTTTGTCCTTTGTCCTTGCTTTTTTTCATTCTTTATTTATTTTCTTTCGTACTCATATGTATCCATTATAAAGTGTGTAATTAGGAGCTCTTGTCCGCGCTAAATAAATGATTAGCATTATCATAATTTCTCGGGACTTGAAAAATAGGAAGCGTGATCTGTGGCAACTTGAACTTCCTCCTGACGTCATTAATCACCAACCAGCAATTATCCTAATGACTGGTGAACCTCCACTCCCTGACTCGTGCCTCGTGAAGGTTTACAGGGCAATATGTAGATTTGCATTTACATTTAAAGTGGTTTCGGCCGAATTCAGTATAGAGAACAAAGTGGGAGTGTATAAAGAACGCATTAAATATTAATAATGTTGCTTTTGAGTTGCTAGAGGAAGGTAGATCGGAGAGTGAATGCTGGAAATATTTTCAAGCGGCTGAGCACACTCTGGCGAACCAGGAAATCGGGGTTGTTAGGCGCCGTAGTGGTGACAGTACGTCGTACCATAAAAGCTCATTAAAATCGCGAATGTCACTTTTAAAATCGAATGGATGTGAATAGATCGATTGGGATGATTTCAATCGGAGCTATAAATGGATTGTAGACCGGTAGATAGATGAGTGGAAGATTTAAGATCCCTCTAAGCATCAAAACCGACGCTGATTTGAAAAATGAACAAGGACGGTGATAGGAGTAGCTGGTGGTTCAGGTTTAGCCAAAGATCTTTTAACTTCACCCGAATTAGCGAAATTATGTGCTAGGATCAGGTAGATTCCGCCTGAATCTTGATACAGTATTGAGGGGAATGGCAGGCCATTAAAATGGTGCAGCACCACCACCAATGGGCCCTTAATCACCTGAGGAAGGAGAAATGCTGTAATCGTCCCTCCTGTGTTTCTTTGTTGAGTGTGTGCTATGAGCGGAAGAGGTTAACTCTGTGCTATTTCTGCACATTGTAATAATCATGCCTCGCAAAGAAAGTGCTGGTGGGTTGGCGTATCTCTCCTCACATTGGTGTAGTCGTGATAATAATTGTTACCACTGGACTTCATAATTCCCTTTGACAAAAATCAAATGACATATGTTGTTATTAATGCCCTCTCTCTGTATCATTTCTGTGTAGACAAGTGAGATAGTGATTATTGACGAAAAGAAGTACTCAATGAAAATGTATCAATGGGAAGAAGTACTCCATGAGTTTTTTCCAAGGAAAAAAGTACTCCAAGAAATATTACCGGTAATAGTATAGTAAATTAATCTTTTCTATTAAAGCAATTAGAATCATATGTGTAATTTGAAAACTATCCCTCAACTATTTACGTATTCCTTGATGTCACAAATCTAAAAATATCATCAATTCACTTTATAATATTTATGATGAGCAGCCGCGGTAGGTAGGAGAGATTGCAAAAATAAGATTAAAGAGATAACCGACGTATAGAGCGACGGGTTAAAGGTATAATTTTTCCTACGAATGACAAGGGATCAGACGGCCGTTCTATGGGGAACCATGTAATATTTATTCTTGTTAGGCTAGTGTTTGGCAATTTTTTTATCGAATCTTTAAATTCTTGTTCTTCTTGTTACTAACAGCTCTTCCCGCATACATATTATGATAAGGAAATCTACCGGTTAGGGTAGGTTTTGCATGGTCACGACAACCAAATAAATATTTTGTGACTCCTAACAAAACACAATCCAGCAACCTACTCTACATCAAATCCTTCTTCATATTTGTGTACTTCTCAAGAGAAAAATTATCTTTCGCTATTTAGGTCTCATTTAAAATTTGCTGCTAATATATGGGATCCTCACGAAGTTGGATTGATTGCCGAATTGGATCGCGTGCGGCGTAGAGGAGCTAGATTTGTAAAAATTTGTAATGATAAAATGACTAGCGTATACAAAATATTAGATGAGCTAGGCTGGGAATCACTCACGGAGCGAAGGTTAAAGTACAGATTGAAGCTCTTGCATTAATTGGAAGAATGTCTCTTTAGCAATAATGTTTATAAAAATGTATAATTACCCCATCGTACTGCGGTAGGAGAGATCATGTCAATAAACTTAGAGAGGTTAAGTGAAGAACAGATAGATTTAAGGTGTCATTTTTTCCTCGAACGTTAAGGGTTCAATAAAATTGTCCGACCGCGGTCGGGGTAAAAAATATTCGGGTCAAAATTAGTTTGGAATGTTTTCATCTCCTGCCTCAGACACCCTAGCGAGTGCTTGCAGGGTATTCAAAAATACAAAAATACAAAAATGCCAAAAAAAACTAAAAATATGCAAAAATGAAAAAAAACTGCAAAAAAGAAAAAAGTGCAAAAAAAACATCAAAAGTATACAAAAAACAAGCGAGACTAACTCCAGGGTGAGAAACGCGCGTGCCTCGCCCGCCGTCAATCGAAACCATCGACTTACTGCAATCGACGGAAACGAATGTGATGGAGAAAGAACTGCCTGATTTCTCTTTCCCACGTCAACTTTCAGTTTCCCAGAAAGTTAAAATATATATCACCGACAGGATTTAAAGATGGATTTGTCCGGAGGCATCTCCCGCGATCAGAACCCGTGGACCCTCAAGACGGAAGCCGGTCACTGCTGGACTGTCCGGAACTGGACTGGCTGGAATTAAACCCAGCAGTTTAAACCAGCCGTCATTGCACTGCATCAGGCCAAATGCACGTGCGCCGAGCACACACACACACACAGTCACGGGTTGTGAATGGTGATGCAGATGTGGTGGCGAGTGGGCATGGGGCGGCGGCGGCGTTCGCTGGCTTCCCCCACGCAACCCTTAGGAGACCCGGACGGGGGTACGTGGGAGGCGACCCCTTCCCACCCTCCGGGATGCATTCATCCTACTCTCCGCCACTGCCCATCATTATCATCCCCATCATCATCACATATCTACGATCCACACGAGCCACCCTCTACACTTCTAAGTCTTCTAAATGCTTTTCGACGTCCGTCTCAGACTTCCTGGTTGCACCGCCAACGATGCTGTGTCAACTGAACCCATACAAAAGTCGAGTAGAGAGGTTGCTCGTTCGCTTGCGTGTTGTTATGATGGCCGAACGGACCCTCCCCCCCCCCTCCCAATACCCGTCGCCACTCGGGGGCGGGAGCGAGCGTGTGCGGCGGCGAGGAAGGCCCCGGATTGCCTTTGGTGCCTCGGTGGCCACGACTGATGGGAATTTAGGCTGCCCACACACGTTTCTTCAGACAATTTTGCTCTATTGGAGTTTTGGCCTGATGGTATACCCTGCGGTGTTATTGGAGAATGGGTTTTTTTATTGGATTATCGCCCGAATCGCTTCACACCTTTTTGATCAGTGGAGATGGAGAGCTGTCTCTTTTTTGAAGTTCCCACCGTCGGAGTGTTTGAAGTCTCTCGCGCGGGGGGGGGGAGGAAGCAAGGGATCCTGATGACTCCCTGGGTGTGCGATGGAATCCCTTCGATCGGCGGATCTAATCACGTGTGCTCTGCTCCTGAGTCGAGGGGCGAGCCGAGTTCTGATGCTGACCGTCGCGACAGGGACATCTGAAACTGCGAGAAATCGGTCTGGGTCAGGGGTTAATCCCGAATTTGAGATGTTTCTGCTCAAGTTTTGCATACATACTATCACGGCCACCGTACGGTGCGTGCAAAGAGTAAATGCCAATTTTCAAGTGTGCAATGCAGACAAATTGGGTGCAAACCTTTCTCCTGAGCCCCTGAGATATATCCTGCCAATATGCAGAGCCAACGGCGTAATTATAAAAACTATCATAATTTTCCCCTTCTGCTCACCCGAGTATTGAGAGTCTCCACATGCTCTTGGTCACAACTCTCGCGTTAGCTGCTCTGTTTCACTCTGTTTCGTCGGATCTGTCATGGGCGCTCACCCTTGCCCGGCGTGTCCGCATCGGTGACCTTTTGTGTCACGCGAGGTGACAACGGGCCAAACGACTCCAAGGGACCATCGTGGTCGGGATCACCAAGGTCGCGTCTTTAAAAGTCTAAACGCGTCAAGTAAATCCAGTCGTTGGTTGTTTTAGGGGTATTATTATTTTTCAGGAATCGTCCAAACATGAGAAAAAACCAAGAGAACTTGACTGTTCATTGATGTTTGAGTCGATGTTTAATGTTATATTTATTATTAATTAATTTATTTATTTACATTGCTTCAAAGTTGACCACTTTAAAAGCTTTATAATAGCCGTAAGGCGTTTAGCGGATATTGTATAAATGGTGTATGCAGTCGTCCCCTTTAAGTGGATCGCGGGGTGACATGTGTTTGCGAAAGTAATGGAGTAGACGCAGTATGTCTGATGGCTTAACACCCACTGCCACATGTCCTCATGACTGCTTGAGGAGTATTTATTTATCGAGGTAGATGTAGATTTAGAGGTCGTAAATCACGACTTACTTGGTATGGTGGGCGAAGAGAGGGGTTTGTTGGGAGCAATCCTATGGAGGCAGGAAAATTGGATGAAGGGGGTATTGGCCGGCAGTGGGATGTTGAAGACTGTAATTGAGGGGAGAATGTTAGGCAAACGAGGGAAGGGAAGGAACAGGATAGGGATGTTAGACGGGATGAAGGGAGGAAGAAAGTACTCAGAGCTGAAGAGGGACCTGATGTAGAGTAGGATGTTGCGTTTTGCTAGGGGCCACAAATTATTTAATTAGTAATTACGTCCATCCAAAAACCTACCTTAACCGGTAGATTACCTAATAAATAATAAAATCACGACTCTGCTTGTTTATGAAAAATCTGCGAAACCTACAGAGATATGACCAATGGGCAGACACCTTAATAGTACTGATAGGATGATATATCATGAGGACACTAAGAAAAAGTATGCATTATATTTAAAATATATGCAGAATAAGAATGTAGAAATAATATCACATTTTAAGAAAATAATTAACCAAATTAAATACACAAATGGGGGAGGACTCCTCTCCCAAATGGGAAAGGGGGGGGGTTATGTATTCCGGGGGATGGCGGTTTGATCTTGATGGTTTAGTTTTGGATCTTTGCTTGAGTGCATGGAATCAGAGGTGTGTTCTTGTGAGGGCTAAGGTGTAAATATACTGATGGGTCTAGAGGTTTTAAGTATCGTCCTATGTTCCCAGTATTTGAAAAGAAATATTTATTCTAATTGGAAAGGCATGAGAACGTGAAAACGTGCGCTTAAAAGTCTTTTCCTTGATCCGTGGAAATTTTTCAACATGGCATAAACGTTTTTTTTTAAATATATGCAAGTAGTTTCTCTAGCGGGATGGGTGCAGGGATGCATGTGGTCATAGTGCACCTGTTGATTCACAGCGAGGACGGAAGAAGCGCCATTGTCCCTTGTCAACCATGCGCATGTGCGGCAGATTAATGGCTAGATTTGGCGATCACCTTTCGCGGGTTTAGCAGCGTATTTTGCATTCGTCCGCTTGTGCCCCCCTCCCCACCCATTTTCGGGTCTCATTCCTCGGGACGAGGCCTCCCGGATCCTCGGTCTTCTCCCGCGAAGGGAGAGAGGGTCCCTCGCCGCGTCTAGACGATGCCCAGAATGCGGTCCGAAGGCGGCGAGGGACTCCCCGCCGGGTGGCGGTCTGCGACGGCGCCCACGCGGCGCCATCTCCATCGTCGGCCGCCGGAGCCCTCCCTTCCCTCCCCCCGCGACGCGCATCGATCCACCGCCCGTCCCATCGATCCGAGTTCGGCGGTGGCGCCGGCGCCAAGTGGGGCGGCCGCGCGCGCGCACTACCGCCCTCGGGGCCGAGCAGCCGGAACTGCTTCGTAGGGTAAAAGAAAAACCCTCCGGAAAACGTGCCTGTGTCCAAGTTTTTTCGCTACATGAAATCCAAATGTCCCGGAAATGTACATGGTGACATAAAAAGCGAATGATGGCGTTTGCCGTATCATTTCTATTCGGTGTCAAAATGGGAATGGAATGGTGTAAAGGGAGGAACCAGTCCACGGGAATGCACCTTAACATTTCCCTCGATACCCAAAACATGTTGTTCTGACCTTAATATTCCAACTTGGAAAGGCTAACATAGACCCAATACTGAAACGAATCTAATATTCGCCACATATGTATAAGTTACACATTAGCCGAAATGACAGGATGATAGGGGTGACAAGGAAAAGTAGAATGATAGACAGTTGTCAAGGATCTATATCAATATTCACCCTCCCCATCGGCCACAGAATTGACGTGGGAGAAAGGTTTGAATGTCCTGATGCCCCATAGAGCTGTACTGGCGGCATTAATGTAGGCATTGATCCAGGTGGGGTCAATCATGCCAGATAAGTCAATGGGTATGAACCAGATGAAAGGTAGCAAGCGCAGCGTCTGTTCTTTAAAGGAAGTTTAAACCAATTAGAATAGGAACATGGTATATTAACTATTGGGAAAGTATAAATATTGAAACGAGAGAGGGAGAGGAGAAATAACTATAGATACATTAGCAGTGCACGTTGAGATGGAAGGCTAGCGCGGATTACTGGAGTGATAGTTACAGAGTAATTTGCAGCAGTGGGGACGGAAGCCAGCGAAGGGTGGCAATAGCACTGAACAAAGAGGTAGAGAGAAGCGTAGTTAACATAGAGCGAGTGAGTGGTAGAGTTTTATTGATATAAGTAAAAGAATGATAGTTATTCAGGTCAACATGCCAACAGGCATTCACTGGGAGGAAAATACAGACATGTTATACAATCGATAGGAGGAAATAATTGCGGATTTTCCTAGAGTTAAACATTTGATATTTCCACGAGCATACTTCGTGGTTCAGGAGAGCGTGAGAGTCAGAGTTTTTTATGGACTCATTCATAGCATGTAGGAGTGAGGTACTTGGTTATAAGTGTTCTTCAGGTCAGTATCAGTTCCTATTGTAAAAAAAGAGCGATGCCAGTTGCATCGTACGTCAGGACTATAGATTAATAATTTTTCTTTGGCAAGAAGCTAAAGTTGATCTTATAATCAACAATAATAAGATGTTAAAAATGGCAATAAATTTTCTTAGAGGATGATGTCTTTGGGTTTAGAAAGGGGAAAGGTACGCTTGATGCCATAGCAGTAATGAGGTCACTTATGGAGAGAAACATTTAGTATATGTACAATCAGGATATATATATATATAAGTCCCGGTTGAGGAATAATTTTTACTCTTGTGATCCGTTCGATTCCGCCTTCCCCACCTCTATTGTGTTCGTCCTTTATACGTGTTCCTATCCCTTTTCCTTATATATGTTTCTGTATATATGAGTATATATATATATATATATATATATATATATATATATATTTGTTTGGTGGTTTTGAGAAGGCATTGGATAGAGTAAATAGGGTAGAGTTAAAGATTTATTACAGAATGTAGGAGTATATTCGAGGGATAAGACACTTATCATCAACCCGTGCATGTCTCAGGCTGCTCAGGTGTGACTGGCGAATGGAGAGTCCAGATGGGCAGTGTTAGGAATAGGGATGAAACAGGGGTGTCCATTATCACCCTTTCTCATTAAAATATATGCAGAGGAAATGGTAAAAGTGTAATGGGGGATAAGGGATCCAGGCGCGCATTCCTTAGCGTAAAAGTGGAGCAACTTGTACACCCACAGTCAAAATGCTGCGGTGAAGGAACGGTTTTTCAGGGGAACATTTCCTAAGCACATCCATAAGTTAAAATAAACCAGAAGCACAAATCTTACCGGAGACAAAGTTCTGAAATTTGAAAATACTATTAATAACAATTATACGTAAGTATGGACTTTGTTACTTAATATTTATAAATATAATACATTAGCACCATTTGATAAGATAAAATACGATAAAAACATCGGAAATGTTCTTAGTACACGTTAAACATTTACGTCAGCCAATTATTGTGATTTTTGACGTTTACTTCTTACAAATAAAATTAACCTGAATTGGACCAGCATATGTTAGCAGATGGCTGAATGCTAATTTACATGGGAATAAAATTCTAAGGATCCCTCTAATTTCCTTCCTCTAACCCGAAAACCTGGCCCTCCCCCTTCTATCATGGCCTTATCATGCATCTATGTCAAATATTTCCTCCGCCCACATTTTATGCCCTGATTCGATTTTCCCCAGCGACTTCTTCTCTCCCACAACATTTCAAACTACGGCGTTTGTATTCCTCTCTCTTTAAAAGTGTTTTCTCCAATCATCGCCACATCCACACCTCCAAAGCCTATACTCTCCGCTTATCGCCATGCCTCGAAATCTAGGTTTCATAGCCATACAGTGATTACACTCAACTTTAAAATCTTGGCTTATCTTTTCATACATTTACACTTGACCTGCCTGTTATTAATCCACTTCTTCTTATAAAATCCTCTTTTGAATCAAAATAACGCAATTGCTCCCTTGATCACCTCGTTAATGTTCTTTTTTCCCGATAAAATCTAACGAAAGACATGGATTGTTCTCCAGATCTACTTTACTCCTTCTAATGTAGCATTTAACTTAGAGTTCGTAAGTTTCGTAAACTTCATTGTTTTGTCTTTGTTGTTGTTTGATATTCATCCCATATCTGTCTCATTTTCCTCCGTAGAACAAATAACAGCAGTGCAATTCTTTAGCCCCCCGACTTCAAAATTTCTTGTCCAAAATAACGTGGGCGGTAAGAATCATCGATTTTCTCCGAACTGGAACTGCCCTGTTAACGAAAGCTGTAAATTGATGTCAGCATCATTCACGCCAAATATCTTCGAAGCCAGTTAATGTTTGAGCCTACCACCTTTCCCCCCCTGTTGTTTTTAAATGTCGACAAATTCAGGAAAAGGTTACCATCGAGTCACCCATGTACGGCGGGATATTCGAAGTACGGGAGGTTTCACCACTAAAATCAGATACCCTGTCAAATTCTCTGTTAAATCGCAAATATCTTTTGACGATGAAATTTCCTTGTCCATCTTTCCGGCGTCAAAAATTAGCATTACTGTCAAAAAACAGTGATGCTATGTAATTACCCCTCCCATTAGCGCAGATTAAGCTCCCACTTACATGATTACATAATTAATTTGGCAGAAAAATTCAAAAATACTTGGAAGCAATCTTATTAATTACCAAATTTAGGCGTTTTAGTAATTAAAGTTTATTAATAACTTTAGTGTGGTATGAAAGGATGGGTGGAACTTAGACAAGAATATCAAAGAAGGAAACCAACTATGAATAAAACGAATTATTTTGCCTCTAAATGTCCCCAAAAAAGTTTCAGATTTGTTTTTAATTAGCGTCATAAGTCGTAGTAAGAAAGTTGTTTGGTGTGCAGGTGACCTGCCTTCAACCACTTGCTTCTACCTCTCTGTCGATCGTCTGATTACGACTGCATGCGGACTTTTTAAAAGTAAAAGCGTGAGTCTAACTAATGAAACAAATTGTAAAATACGCGCTTTTGCCGCTGGGTGGTGACGCAATAGACATTCATAAGACGTGTGTGCTTTTATGCAGGATTCTGATCCACTCCCTGCCACGACGAGATCAAAAATGCTCGACGGCAATTTAAAAAATCACTTTCTACCCGAAGGTGTTAGTTCCCTTTTCTATCTAATCCAACTTAAAATATGGGCACCACTTTTGACGGGAATATCTCCGAAAGTCTCATGAAATTCAATCTCGTGATATCAATGCATGTCGCATTTCGATAGTTCCCAGAAGGGTCGCCGCGGGGACGGCGGCGCCACCGCCTGGCCGGGGCGTCGTCCACATCCGGCCATCGTGGCTTCATTTCGCGGACGAGTCGATGGCGAAGAGTCTTCCCCATAAGTATACTTTGTCGAGCAGATATTTAAGCGAACGCCGTATATTTATAATCATTATGATCCTCCTGTGTTGATTTGAATTGAGAGTGAGGAGACTTCGTTAACCTTCCAACGAAAATTCTTAAAGCTAGAGCGCCGATTTTCTTCCATTCATATATCAGTTCGTGGGTGGTGACGGAGAGTTGTCGATCGCTCACATTCAATGATGAGGGTTTGGGGTGTTTGGGAATACGGTTTCCGGGCAGGAATTCCTTCTCGCAGTTCTCGGGAATGTTTTTTGCTCTCCCGTTCCCGAACACCAAGAAAAGTTGGTTGTGAATGCAGAAAATTTGTAGTGAGAAATAACTAGGAGTGAAAAGATGAAACTAGAAGTTATTTTGGACTATAAAATACGCTGTAGCGTACTGGAGAGAATGTTGGAGAGATTTTTAATGGCCATAAATCAGAGAAACTGTGGGAGAAGCCGCAACAGTAACTTTTAACAGAGTCATCCGCTAATATTAATTTCGATGCAATAATTTCAGTGTGTAAAATCATTCGCCTTGACCGGGACACGAATCCGGATCACTCTATGTCCGGCCGAGTACATTAACCAGTTAAGCTATCGAGGCGTCCTCTTATAAACAGTTTTTTAGTTTTAAAATTGTTGTATTGGAAGCTAAAAATCCGATTAAGACTGTTTTGCGATAGTTGAAGCTCCATCACTTATTGAAAGAAGAGTGTTATGAAATATTGAGGAGCATGTAGGAATCGAAACTTAATCAACACAAGTTTTGCGTTGACCTTTTACATATAGGGGTGTCTAGAAACCTCTTGAAAGACTGCGCCGGACCCAGGAACCTGATTGCCCCACCGTCTCGACGGATTTTCTGCTTATTAGCATTTAATGTGCCAGTATTTATAATAGATTGATAAACGAAAATTAAATAAAAAATATTATTTCGGGTATTCTCGAGAATTCTCAGAAAATACGGTTTCCCGCTCTCGATTCCCGAAGGTTACAAAATGTTGGGAATTCGGAAACCTACTAGGGAACCACTCACTTTCTCAGTGGTGCCTGGGGCGAGCCTGGATGGCACAGTTCCCTGAGCCCACGAGTTCCTTCCCTTGATTAGGGTACGTAACTCCTGCACCTCAGCTCTACGCCGGCCATCTCCATTTTCACGTCTCCCGCACCCTATTTACCATCAGGGTGGCTAACCAGGGGAAGATGCAACTCCGAATGAATACATTATATTTTAAAGCCAATATTTAATGGAGAGTATTTTAAAGTGTGGAGTTTGTGGCCTTAGTGGTCAGCCGATAACTAATTGTAGCGGGAGTTCAGAGTAAAATTATTCGAGGAGGACGGTCTATCGCGATTGCTACGCGGCCCGTGTTCGTTTGGTGCGGCCCGCGCGTGTGTGTATCTGGGCATCGGATGGAAAATCGGCCGACTCACGCTGCTCGGATGCACTCTAGGGGGCAGCGAGGACGTGCTCTCCACACGCGCGCGCGCTGAGTCAGTTGGCACGCATGCGCCCTTGTCACCTTTGAGGGAAGAGGGGAGGGGTAAAACACCCCTCTCCCTCCCCCCCTCTCTCTCTCCTCCCTCTCGGAGAGCTTCATTTAATGCGACACTTGGTATTCGCTTTCATTTCCAGTACCTCAGACATTTTTGATTCACAGCTTCAAAGTTTTAAGGTGACCCAAAAATCCTTAATTTCTTAGGGTTGCTGAAAGTGGGCATTGTTCAAGGGTCTTGATCGCCAAGTGTGAATTTCTCAATTCGGAGTCATTTTCTGTTTATATATTTTTATATCCCTTAATGCCAGCTTAAAGGGGACCTAAGGGTTTGCTGTGTTGGGTGGGGGGAGCTTGGGGGGAGGAGGGGAGCCAAGATGGGCCTCGTGGGAAGGAATGAGATCTCAGTCGAGGAGTGCGAGGCAAAAAGTAGGTCTCTGAATGAGATGGTTCCGCGATATTTGCCGTCGCGAGAAGAACACCACCATCCCTGATGGCTCACTCTTCCCTTTGGGAGGACAGAAACGGGAAGGCACTGAGAAATCCGTTCGTTCGACTGAACGAGGGGAATCCTTCGTTTACTCAACCGAAACAAAATCTTTCGCCGCGAGGAACATATTCGGTCGGGTCGACAAATCACCCCGTGTGGCTTTACACCCCCTCTATCACAGCATCACAACATGCATTCTATCGCATTTTCTGTCTACTTATCCTATTAAGTTGTTCTCACAGACGACGTAAACATATCAATCGTGTTCGTACTAACGTTTTAACATTTGGAAAAAATTCAAATAATTCATGTCATGTAACAATTTCTCAAAGAGGTCAATGGTGAGGTCTTGAGTGAAGTTTAGGGGTGTGTAACCACTTCATTTTTGCGTTCTCCTCTTGCACCAATCAGATGTTGCAGTACGGATCCTAACTAAGTACGTTTAAATAGTTCTGAAGGAAAAAATGCTTACGAAAAATGCTGTCCCGGAAAGAAAATTTTAGTTCAGGTGGGATAGTACTTGTTTTGAGTACGTTATCAAAGTGCCTGCTATAGGTATGTGCAATTTAATCGATAGGTTAAGAAAATTTTATTGATTGCTAACAGAAATACCTTTATGATCGAGTAAAATTATTATTACTTTAATAGAAAAGTTTAAATGATAAAAACTGTGAACGGATCCTGAATTTGATAATTGCTTTAAGTATGAGGAACATTAGTCGTGACATTTAAATGCATTTCGTTCGAACGGTTGGTTGTCTTCTTCGACCTTTCAAAATTCAAGTCCTCCTCCGTTCAGAGGGGTGGTTGCTTCGAGTCTCGGTGCAAGAAATATCCTCACCCATACTTTCTACCCTTGGCACCCGCGGGGATTCCCGTTTACCGAACACCATTTTTTAGGCATTCATTCATCCTTACCATCTCCAAATCTCAGTGTACAGGGTTTGTATAAAGAGTATCGGGAACAGATTCGGAAAACTACGTTTACCTGTGTTTCAGGTATTGCTACAATGTCTCAAACTTCTTCAAAGTACATCCCTTGAGTGTCGACGGACTTTTATGAGCGGCTTTTCCTCGACTTGAAGGCTCCCTGGTTGGCGGATTCCCGGAGGTCCTTAAGGATACGAGTGTAAGCTTCTTTGGCGGTACTTAGGGTCCCATATTGGTGGTGTCCTCAGAGGGAGGATTTCACTTTTGGGGATAGGATATAGTCTATTGTGCCAAGTCGGGACTCAAGCCAAGGGGGTTGGGGAATCGTCGCGATGTCATTGCCGATGGTCTTTGTAGGTAGACGCTCAAATCTGCTCTCGGTCGTCCGGCAAGACCTTCAGGAGGAGTTAGGTGAATATTTTTCGTATTTTCAAATTTTCAGGTATAATGGTGCGTGTACTGTCATCTCATCAATGCCAATACGTCCTGCGGTCATGCGCACACTTAATCGACGGTCTAAATTCAGCACTTCACGCATACGTCGGGGAAAAATTGTTTCCGATAATTTTTATAAAACCCTTTTCTTACCTTAATTAACTCCAGTTCAATTCCTAACGCATCCCTCGTTAACATCCTAAAAAATCCTCCCTCCATCTAATCCCTTTACGATGCGCTTCTTTTCGTATGTGATTGACTTGCGAGCAAATTTCCTCCTCTACGCTCCCTAATGATAGACACATTCACATCCAATATACAGTCCAAATACAGACGCAACCCTTTCCACCTTTCCTGTTTAATACTCTTTGACTCTAACACGTAACATCACCTTCGGGCGTCTCCAGAATATCCTTACTGCGGCTTTCTCATGATTAATTCTTCCCATATCGATCCCGTGATGTGTTCAGCAAGAACTGTAATCACTTTCCAGACTGGCACACTAAATATTTATCATCCGTAATTCCATTTACCGGAGTTGATCACCTCCCTGCCTACCTCCATGACTTCCGGAATATCTCTTCCTTGTTCGTGGTAGACGTAAGCTCCTCTGACCTCTGCAATCTGATTACTGCGTGTGTTTGATGTAATAAAATAATGTGTTCATCTCTCTCTACAAAAAACCTATAGTCCATTTCTATAAATCTGAATATTATCTTCCAATAATTAGTTATTTATTTGATATCAGATGAATTTCGAATAGACTAAGATAATTCAACTTTTTATCCATGAGATTAGACGAGTTCCACGCTAATACCAAACTCAGTAATCCTATAATTTAATGAAAAAATGGCGTTTAATGTTTGTTTATATCAGTTTTGTAAAAATAGTTATACCACTCTATTACAATAGTTTTTTTCCGCAAGACTGGATTATTTTTCAATTTCTCGTCACCCATCCAAATTCATTCGTTCATCCCTTCACTTCTCCCCAAATACGAATCGAAGATGGCATGAGTCACTTTCTACTTCAACCTGCTGATATTTATTTGCTTACAAAGTTGTCCACGCTCATGAATATTACCAATTTATAGTTATAGAGAAAGAATAAAATAACAACAAGGGGCGGATTAATAGAAACATCAACAAGAACAGTCGTACCGAAGGATCAAGAAATTGGAGGGTTTAAGTGTTCTAGTCACTTTTTGGAGAGATGAGATAGGGTTCAGGGTAAATGGCTCAGCTCAGGGAATACCGAAGTTTTAAATCAGTTTTAAACCTGCGATTGGAATGATTAGAGATGACCCCATGGTGGAGTCTGTGAACATACACAGGAGTGTGCTGAAATGAGGGATTCGGAGTCTCGCAAATTTACCCAAGAAATTAGATACAATGATAGGAATTTTGAGAACAGTTGGAGCTGACATCGACCGCATGAGAGAGCAATACGAAATCATTGGAAGTAACAAAGTTGAAACGCACAATTTTGGTACGCGGAGATCTGTTATTTCAGTGAATTGGTATAGGAGACATAGGAGAAACATGAGTTTATTTTTCACTGCCTGGTTATAGTAAGAGAAATTTAGTTAACTTTCTGTTAATATGCCATGATCATTGATTTAAGGGAACATGGCTCAGGGTCATGGAGTTAATGGTGTGGTTTAAGTTAATAAAGGAATTTTTAGGGAAATGGCACTGGACTTATTTGTTTTGAGGTTAAGTTTCCCGAAATTGCAGATCGAAGATCTTATTAAGACCATTCTTAAGATCGATTCATTTAGTATCACTATGTTTTACACTATTCATCTTGCAGTTCTCAGCAAAAACAGGGTGTAACCATGTGAGGAAGAAGCTATGAAGGCTAGGTCATCGATGTAAATATTAAAAAGATATGGTTCTTGGATGCTACTTTGGAGAACTTCTTACGCTATGTATGACTAAGTGAATAAGATACCAGACAGTATTACCCGCTCTTCTGTAACTAAGAAAGCTAAAAAAGAGCTCATAAAAATTGCATGTAGATTAAACTATCGATCAAATACCTAGGTTTTACAATCACTAAAGGCCCCCACGTACGTGAAATATGCGGGTAAGCATATAAAATAATTGGGATTAATTGGACACAGACAAACAACAATTTGGGATTTGTTGGCAGAAGTCACTCCAAGGTCAAGGAACGTTGTTGCCACGCTCTTGCAAGGCTTCATTTAGAATTTGCATCTAGTTTATGGGATGCAACTGAAAAAGGCCCCATTCGGGAAATTGAGAAGGTTCAACGTAGGGAAACCCGTTTCCTTATTAACTATTGCGATAAAACGAAAAGCGTCACCGAAATGCTTATGGAGTTGGGGTGGGATAAATTAGAAGAGGGACGATTCAATGCAAGATTGAAATTACTAAATAAATTCAGATCCGCATGTTTCAGCACCGAGGTCTCGCAAATTATTCGCACTCCAACATACATTGGTCGCTTGGATCATATATATGAAATTCGGGAAAGAGATGTTAGAAATAGCAAACGCAAGGACTCCTTCCCACGGACAATACGGGATAGCAACTGCAGGGTTGTAGATAGTAAACATTCCACTTGCCACCTTCAGTATCTAGGGAATAGTCAGTTCTACTCACATGCATACACTTTCACTAATCTCGTGTGTTTTGCGTTCAAAACCATTCCCGGATGATCGCATGTGAATGCTATTAAAGAATGTAGTGCTCGTCAGAGTATTACTTGCTCTGCTTTGTTTGCTCTTAAGTGTTTGTTCCCTGCCATTCCTCGTTTCTCTCTGGGGGGGGTTAGGGGGGCTTCCCGCTGCCTGCAGCGTTGTGTCGCATTCACTACACCTGCGTCTTTCGGGGGTGGAGGCTATAAGTTGCATGTCAATGTGACAGTAGAGTTGCCCCTTCTTGCTTTTCAAATTCCACGTTATTGGATAGATTTATATTAAATTTGTATGGGCATGTGTGTGTTGGTTGATAGTTTATGTATTTTCATGCGTGTGGGTTGGGAAGGTTTTCGAAGTGTGGTCCGAAAAGTTTCCGACCTCAAAATTTTCAGACCAAATTTCTTGTATCTTTGTTAGGTCGGAAACTTTTCAGACCACCCATAAAAATACGAATCTGTGGGTTTGAATGAATATGTTGGTGTTGCATGTAGTTTTATTCTCTTTTACGTTTGGTGAACTATCCCCCCCACCACTACACGCCCCTACGGCGGCTTGCAGGGTATTACGTAGATGTACGAATATGAACGGCTGACTGCGTTGAGGTAGCCGACTTCTAAGTTTGATCGGTCTGAAGGTAAGTCATATTGGTTGCCAGTCAGAAAGGGAGACGTGAAATGAGATAAATAAAATATTAAGATCATGCCCATGAATTCCACGCTTTTTGTTTAATTTGTGCAGTTGCTTAATGGATTATAAAGATTCGAAGTAAGTCTCTTGAAAAACGGAAGAAAGAACGGACAGCAAAGAGGTGGGACGATGGTTTGAGAAGTCGGTTGCAATCCAGATTCATGTGTGGGGATACGCCCATTGGCAGATTTGCGTTGAGTGTAGGAATGTCTCGAGAGAAAATTATGTAGTTAGTAGCAGCCTTCAATTAGCGAGAGGGGGAGGTGGTAATAATTATAATTTTAAATATTAAAATGTCTCTTCGCATAATTAAAACAAATATTGTGCTCCCTCTTTCTCAATTGTTTCTCTCTCCATTCGAATTATATCTAAAATTCCCCAAAGCCTTTGAGATTAAAATGCCTAATAGACGTTGCCTCAAAATCATTATACTTATTTTGTGTTGGCATACGTTTAAGTGCCATTGATTTTACCGCAGCGCTGTAATGAAATATTCAAGATGTAAGACGCTGTGTCAGGCGTTACTGGGTGGAAGTCTTTCGAGCTAAGCGTAAATGAAATAAGAATAACTTTGCTACTTCCAATAGAATTTTTTTTTTTGACAACCATGGTTTCATCGCAAGGCAACATCGTCAGGATCTCCCTCCATTTCCGCCAAATATCCAAAAAATGTAGACTTTGCGAAAAAATTTTAAACTCGGTTAAGGCTAACTAAAAATACTGAAGCATAAAAGAAAAACAATGTAGCCACTAGTGAGAAAGTGTATTTTCGGCGAGATGAGAAGAATAAAATCGCCAAAATTCCGGAGATATCGGCAGTAGGTTAGCCCATTGTGGTCCCACCTCCCATTCATTACATAACGGGTCATTTGCCCGTATTAAGCCGCCTGGGTGCATTGCAGGCTTGCTTCTACAGGACAGGCATATCGCTATCACACTCCAGGGATCCCATAATGTGTCAAATGCATAAAAGGACGAAATATTTCTATGTTTATGGGCAAAAACGGAAAGGAGGATGAGGTCACCCAGTGTGTACTAAGCTCTATTCAGTGCGCGTGTGGGTATGCATGTGCGGGGCATACAATCAAGAGGGGGCTTCCTCTTTTTGTTTGGAATACCACCATTCACCGTTTCCCATGGCGTTCTAGCAACAAGAAAACACCACGGTTATCAAATAATACGGTTGAGAGCTAAATTAATCAAGAAAGTATTTTCCGCATTAACAATTGATGCCGCAGATACGACATTGACGTAATTAGAAAAAAAATTTAGTTTTGTTAAAAACTATTTTTAGGTTATCAATTTAATATTTTTCCAAATTGAAAAAAAACATGAAAATGAAAGAAGTAAGTTTGTTATTCCACACACAAATATTTTATTTAAAACACGACCGTGGTTTCGACGTTGTACGTCATCATCAGATCAATCGGACTTTATGATGAGGTCCAGAGTCGAAACCTAGGTCGCGTTTCTTTAAACGAAGTGTGTGTATGGAAATATTAAGCTATTTCTTTTATTTCAATATGCTGTGTACATTCCATAAAGTTACGCCGGAAACAGCAAATTTTAAAAAGACATGGCGAAAAAATTGTTTGCGAATGAAGCGATGTAGTCAACTTCCAGTTTCGATTCCGAAATATTTGGGTCACACAAAGAGTCCACCCATAAATGGTGGACTCTTTGTTGAAATTGTGCGTCACTTAACGTGATTAACCAAAATTTCAGATATTTATTTTGACTTTCATGTCGGCAACAAAACATTGACTTGATAAATAACAAATGTTATGGATACAATTTTTACGTGACTAAGAGGTTTGACATCACCAAGATGAAATATACGTTAAATTGCAAAATCTAAATATCTTGAAATGTTTCGCACATATTTTCTAACACCCTGTGTGTAATTATAATGAATTACAATGTAGTAATTGCAAACTAGAATATTTTTACGTCACCCTTTCCCAAAAAATCTTAATGAAAAGGTCATGTTTTTGCCTTCACCAAAGCCTTATATGAATGTATTGCCAGCGAATAAATCATGAGTAAAGAGCGTATAATGAGTTGGTGCCACTTTAGATTTCGAAATTATTTACATCACCTTCAATTTTATTTCATTCTGCGTATTTAATTTGCAAATTAAATGTTTTTGTGAGGGTTGAAACTTACGATCATGTGAGGAATATGTCATAAGAGCGTATTTCAGGTTCAATTTCCTTATTTTATTTCCTTATTATTATGTACAACGGCACATCTCCTTGCCTATCCTAATAAAAGCCAAAATTCAAAACTACAACAATTCCCTTTTCATCTCCGTATACTTACTTCCTTCCTTCATTCCTTCAACATACTGTATCTATCCTATTCCTGTTCCTTCCTATGTTTGCCTAGCGTTGTTCTCTCTATCACACTCTTCAACATCCCATAGCCAATTAAAACGCTCTGAATCCATCTTTCCTGCCGCCTTTGAATTTCTCCCAACAATCCCCTCTCGTCCCCTTTCACCATACCCAGCACCTCCTCATTTGTTTTCCTTTCTGTCCATTTCATCTTTTCCATCAATCTCCACATTTATATTTCAAAAGCCTCCAATCTATGCTTATCGTCTTGCGTTTAATGACCATTTTAACATCATGCATAGAGTTAGACCTAGTTATATCTAATTAGACTAAATACAAACAAATATATATACATCTCAAGGCAGTTATTTGGGATTTTACGACTACATCTATTGATATGTAAACGAAAAATTTTAAATTTTTATCCATGTTAAAAGTTCAGCATTTCCATGGTAATCAGTGGATGACCCAGTCAGAGTAATTTAGCGTCATCCCCCGCTGTCTTTGAACAACTAGCTGTTTTTATTTTTACGTAATTTTTTCAATGTTTGTGGATGTCAGACGTTGACGGTTGAATGTTCATACAATTCGAATTTTAAGTTAAAATTGACAAATAATTTGGTTGCTTCGGAATTCTAACGGCCACGTTTGTTTGGAAGTTCTTTCACGTTCCTTCGAAAATTGCTTTCAATGAATTAACGCCGTTCCTCCGAACGCGTACGGTTACTCTTCTCCCACCCTCGAGTCCCTCCAAACTCCTCGCCGCCTCTCTGCATCGCCCCCGACCTCCTCAACCCTCGCGGCCTCAATCTCCGCGAGCCCCCCCCCCCCGCAAACCTCAACCTCAAATGCACTCCGCTCCGGCGGAGAGTCACCTCCGGTCGCCGGAGATCACCATCCGCTCGACCCCGTCGCTCGAGATGACACATTCCGGGACACACGCCCGCGGCAGCGCGGGCACTATTTTTACAACCTAATGGGATGTGAAATGTAAAAATGTAAGGAGAAAACATGGCATTGAAGTGCCACTTTTCCTTGTTAAAAATGGTACCGTCAAGGCTCCGTAAAAAACATGGTAAATAAATCCTGCTCGTCTACATTTGCATGTAGAACTAAAGAATATTTTTTTCACTTCTATAGACGAAAGGAGCATGTATATGTGATGTATATTAATGCCAGAATGTGGGAGAGGAAGGTTCATATTGAGTGGGGGAGTTATTGTAATTGTCACCTGGTTTCAAACGAGAACTCGAGTGTTCCGGTAAATTGTACGTAAGAGGTTTTCGGAGATTACCTATCACATAAATTTTCTTTTCTTGAGATTAAAATGCTAGTGGAGACGGTGAATCCAAAGCATGCGCTAGTTCTTGCATCTTAAGTATACCTACCTCCTTCGCTTTACAACTTACGTGATCAAAATACAGCTACTCGAAAGAAAGTGTCGTTCTTTTTCACATTATTGATGCATAAATATGTTTAAATTTATTTAAAAAGGACAGGGTTTTTACAAGAAAAAAATGTTTTCCTTTGACATGAGATACACATATTTGAATCCGAGAGGAAATTTTCTCTCGCACGTAGAACTCAGCATATTTACCAGGAACAAGTTTTACACATATTCCGGGGGGTTGGGAGGGATGGGGGTATGAGGGGGTGTCATCCACCCGCCCTCGTATGGAGAGCCGCGCCCTTTACCCCGGAGTGAGCGGGCCTCCGTCCTGTTTACTCTCCTCGAGAGGCGTCTCCCTCCGCCCTCTGTCCGTCCGTCCGTCGCATCTCTCAATTAAGCGGGGCCATCTATATGCAAATGAGGGCGTTTGGCTGGGGGGGGGGACGTGGGGGAAGGGGGTTAGCGGGCGGTCGGCAGTGCGGGAGCCTCTACCTCCTCTGTTTGCACTTCGGTGAGCGCGAGTAGTGTCCCAGTCAGTCCATAGGTGTCGTGAGTCGTGCATTTAGCGGGCGCCACTCATGCACTCATGTGTCGCTTCGTTGACGCCGCCGAAGGAGGAACGCTTGCACCCTTCCAGGATATCAGTTGACAATCCTTGCACACACACAAATATATATATATATATATATATATATATTTATATGTAACATTTGCACGGCACAATAGAACACAAAATAAAATAAATAACACGGAAAAGGGCACTGACATCTGGTAAAATTTAGGCTTTCAGCCTTTGAAGTTTTCCTCAGGTTAGACTTTGTTCTATTGTGCCGTCAAAATGTTATATTGCTCTCGTGAGTGCTTTTACATCATCGATATATATATATATATATATATATATATATATATATATATATATATATATATATATATGCATACAGGTGGGTCGCGGTAGTCCAGGGGGTTGAGCGTTGGACTGCTGACCGGAGGGTCCCGGGTAAGGCACTCTGGGCACCTGCAGCTTCACCCAAGCTGTGTAATTTTCCGGGTACCAGATCTTCCTGGGAAACCATAACCGGCACAGGGAAAGGAACTGGCCCCCCTACCCTGATGTGTGAATATTCACACGCCGTATATGGCTTAGTACCTGGTGAACTCTACCTTCACCTACCAAACCGACCATCGGGTTGATTACTGTGTTTATGGTTTATATATATATATATATATGTGTGTGTGTGTGTGTGTGTGTATGTGTGTTGGTGTGTGTGTATACACACATATATACGAGGGTCATCCGGAAAGTAGTACCCGTTCGTGAAATAAAGACACAAAAGTAAATATTAACAAACATAAAAAATTTTATTTGAAAGAGGATACTTTAAACTACTTCTCAACATAATCTCCAAGCAAATTAAGGCATTTGTCATAACGTGTGACAAGTTTCTGTATTCCTGCTGCATAGTCCTTCGCCGCCAGCTCATTGAGATACGCGAGGGACCCATCTTGCACAAATTTTTGCATAATGCAGATGGTGTTTAACAATTTCATGAACAATTGTTCGAGAAACATTGGGAAAATGCTCACAGATGTCATCAATTGTGACGCGCCGATCGTTCCTCACGAATTCGTCAACTGAGCTCACCAGTTGGTCTGTAATGACAGACGGTCTCCCCGAACGCTCATCGTCGTGTGTGTTCCCCCTCCCCATGTTGAAGTTGCGACACCACCGCCGAACAGACGACTCGTCCATTACATTGTCTCCATACACCTCCTTTAATTGGCGATGAATATCACATGGGCGAACGTTTCTTGCATTGAGGAATTTAATCACTGCCCTCACTTCACAACTGGCGGCGTTCTCAATTTTTTTAAACATTGTAAACAATCACAGAAACAACACAGGCAATGCTAGCGTCACGCAACTTGGCTCAGAGAAGGCAGACAAGCCACTGAAGCTATCTGACCTCGTCCAGCGGCTACTCGCGTCGTCAGCACTTCATGCGGCACGAACGGGTACTACTTTCCGGATGACCCTCGTATAAAGCATATGTGACAGTCTCCCGGATGAGAATAATAATGTATGTATATGAAGTTAGCACTGGAGAACAGAGACAAAAACACGGAAATGCACAAAAAATAAAATAAATTCACTCGTTTCGATTTATCGGTGGTACAAGTCATCTTTCTCAAGGAGGAGAAAAAAGGAACTCTTTAGGAATATCATCATGTATATATATATATATATATATATATATATATATATATATATATATATATATATATATATATATACACATTTACATACATACATATACATATTTATTTATAAATATATTAACACTACCGAATTTTTCCCCAATTTAGCATTAATTGTATTTACTATAATCTTTTTTTTTGTACTTTATTTCAAATTTTCCTATAATCACCACATAAATGTCTACACTTTTTGGTGTACTGGTAGTTCAGTTATTTTTTGAATGTAAATGACGAGGGATTTGGTGGATTAAGGGACACCCAAATCTCAATCTCCCCCCAATAAAGACGTTTTCTTATTATTATTATTTTTATTCCTCAGAACTAATGTCTCATTTACGACCTGGTTCCATATTGCGTTTCGCCCCCGGGCATATTTCAACTGTTTTGTCCCATCTCGCGTGTGGGAGAGAGAGTCGTTGGCATTCGGTCGGTCGCCCTGGCGGTGCCTCTGACGAACACCCGGCGCCGCCGCTGCCGTGGCGAGTGCTCGTCAGAGGCGAGGTGAGCTCCGCCGAGTAGTGCCGTCTGCATTTATCGGATATCGACGATCCGCCCGCGGGATATTTCTCAACGTGTTGGCGGGGCATTGAAGATTTATTTATGCGGATAGAATCAATAAAATGTATTCCTCGTAAGCGAGGAGGGTCGATGTTTTAGTCACGAATTTATTTCGTGCGATGTGCTAACATTTTCTGGTTTAGTTGTACACTTCCCACCGATCTCTTTTGAGAAACCTAAGCACGTAGAAAAGTGAGTAGCTTATGCGTTACGCAAATGTAATCCATTTCCATCGCAATTTTATCGTGAGCTGCTCTTTTTGTCTCAAAATTGTTATGACTAATATTATTTATATAATTTTACAGGACTGCATTGTAACTAAAAATGAAGAAAAACTTAAATTTTTAATTGCATGCTTGGTATGTAATCACCCCCTGCCATACATCCTAGTAGTTACTTGCAGAGTGCCATGTAGGAATGGGAATATGAGGAAAGTAGTGACAATACGTGTCCCAATCCGCTCCGACGCGCTCAGTTGTTCAGTCAGTTGCCGGTGTAAACATGAGCGCTGGTAGAGGTGTCGTCAATTAACTTCCAATCTCCCCGCCCCCTCTCCTCCTCCCCTTATCCTGTCCTCCTCTCCCTCCCGAGGGCCACTTACTCCCGGAGAGGACCAAGGCGTGTGCGAAGAGATCCCCATGGTCACTCTTTCTAATCCGACAGCTCTCATAGAATTGGCGCTGAGGAAATTGAAATTATTCGTTGTTCGGTACTGGACAATGGAATCGAAATGTGAGATCAAATCCAAAGCGGTCAAACGGAGCGTACTTCGGGAATTTCTCACTCTCTCTTCTCACTCTGCTTAGCTATAAACCTTAGAAATACCTGCTATAATCCGTATCTCAATTGAGATTTACTGATCAAAAGAGATGATTGATAGTTTGATAAATAAAATGCTACCTATTTTTTTTAAATATGGTTTCCGTTGGCTCTTGATCGGTTATTTTGTGCATTCGAATTGTACAAAGAAAAAATAAACCAATGCTAATCAAAATAAGACTAAAATTGACCCAATTAGGATTGCACGATCATCAAGTATCAAGTATAAAACATTAGAACAATTTGTCAAAAACTTGTAACTCTCACGAGATCGCTATGAATTAATGGGCGGATAAAGGGTTAACTATTTGTAAGACTATCGAATTGGGATAGAAGAAAGGAATTAGTAAGTTAAATTTGGGCAAATGGGCAGTTAGTTGTGCCAAACATGCATGATTAATGTGAACTTTGCATTGGCTTTGACTTCATACGCTATCGTATTCCAGTTGTTGAGTCTTGAGCAATATTGGTAATACGTTTGAAAAAGAGATATTAAAGATACAAATCATTATATGAGCAATAGGAACTCTCTTGATGAATAATCTGAGATTAGTGATAAGGAGACGTATGTATAGGACATATGCAGACGAGCAATTTCCAATTGTGAAAAAACTTTGGACGGGACATCAGTCGATAGATGTGAGGTCAAATAGCTAGAAAATGCAACTTGGAGAACGAGAAAATCTCGCCATACAGCAAGAAAACGAGGGACTAGACTCAACGGAGGCACCTAAAGCCCCCATCAGTGGCCAGGGCCCTCGGATTCCACTTCCAGGAATGGCGGACGAGGTGGGAATGAGGAAAATGAGCAACACAGTTGGCGTAGGTGTGTGATAAAAAATAAGATCTTCTCACTGAGCTTGCATAATGGTGAGGCATGCTCTTAGATGTAGAAATGGCACGATCAAGTCAATGTTTTCCCGAAGCGAGTGCGGATTCAGATCATAATTTAGATTATTAAGCGCAAAATCAAATACAAGAGTATTAAACTGGTAGGAATGATAAGGAAATATAGTGCCAAAGATTACCCGAGGCGAAAAAGAACGAATTACAGGAAATTGCTATATTTTGTAACCGGTCAAGGGCTGGGTCGAAAAGGAAAGTTGATGACAAATGATGAAAGAAAATGAGATGACAAAAGCCGTAAATTGAGAATTGGGAAGGAAAATAGGAAAGGTCTACGGAATCTATGGATCGTAGGAGAGATTTTTAGATACAATACGAAAAACTTCAAGGTAGAGTCATTAAGTCAGTTATTTGAGATTTAGGAAGAGAATATGAAGTTGAGGTAAGCTTAGCATCAGAAAGTACTTGATGTCCCGTATGAGAAAGTACTAAGTGATATGAATAAGACATGGGCTGAGGGAATAGAAAACATTCCTTTTTAAGTACTCAATTGTTTCGGAAAACACGAAAGTAAATGTTTTTTATCGGGTCATATCATATATGTTGCGGATTGCGGATTAGCACAAATTACTGTCTCATAAATGAGACAAGAATTTGATCAAAATAATTTGTCACGTCGTTATTAAATCCCATTCCAATAGAGTTAAAGACATTAATATGCGAAGACTGTATGACAGCAAGTTTGACTTTGCACGCAGCAAAGATAACACTCAGAAATCCAAAATAATGTAAAAGATTGCTGATGATTACTCATGGGAAGATTAGTGTTGGATTCGGATAAGGGATGGAGATGCATGATGCCATTGTTTTAAAGAAGTCGTTGACATTAAGGAACATAGAATACAATCAGGACTCTTTGCTTCTTTGTTGGGACTCGAGACGGTAAATTAAAGATTAAATTGGTTAGTATTTATTTATGTCTTACGAAGGTAGGAGCATGGGACTAATAGGTGAGTTACCCGAACCGAATTAAAGTAATTCAATCAATCGGATTGGATCTTATTCAAATCATTTTGTTTCATCATGAAGTCAAATAATATTTCGTAGTAGGTTGGCCGTTGTTTGAAATTTTTTATGTATATTTACAAAATCTATTATCATAAAAGAGTAAACAGTGAAAACTAAATAATGCTCACACGTGATAAATGAAGTATATACGCTCGTGAGTAAGCTCAACCAACCCACTTCTCATGAATTCACAAAAAAATACTTTCCCAATACAGCTTATACGCATTTGTCAAGCGATACCAATTCAAATACCTACATATATACTATCATAGATATATCACACTATGTTGCTTCATTCTTGCAGTTTAAGAAGAGGATATGCATGCTCCTCTAACGATTATGATACTCATTTGTTTCCTAATAAGTCAAATTTCACTGGCATGTCATATTTTTACATTGATATAAATCAAATGTACCAGCTCAAAACTCTTCGAATAAAAGTTTTTTCTTCGTTGAATAGTCATAAGGAATAATAAATTATTACTATGCACGTATAATGGTATTTCCTATTATTAAATGGTAAATAATTAGCTCCAAACTGTTGGGAGTGGACTTTTTGGAAATTCAGCCGCTTTTTTAAAAACGTGTATTAGTGCCGTTTTATTCAAATGATGTAATATCATTGAAATAAAGTAACCAATTTATACACTGAAGATATTAAAGGCAAAATTACTCACACAGGAAAGAATAATATTGCATTGATTGACAGAATAAACCAAATCGGTCGTGAAACGTAAACAAAAATCCAACGATGTTCTCTATACAATTCCAACAAGGTAATACTAAGTTATGATAATGTCACTGAAGACAAGAAACGCTCGACGTAGTTATTGTATAAAGAATGACTTTCTTTCAATGCAACAATTTCAGAGTGTAAAAATCATTCGCCTTGGGCGAATGATTTTTACACTGTGAAATTGTTGCATTGAAATGCACATTAGCGGATGAATCCGTTAAAAGTTACTGTTGCGGCATCTCCCGCAGTTTCTTTGGAATGACTGTCTTGTTCCACTAAAAATCACGATAGACCAGCTTGAACGAGTGAAAAACTTTAAGTGCAAAGTTAGTTGTTTTAAAACTTTCCCGAATGTCACGGAAGACCACAAGCTATAAAGGTATTCACGCGTATTTTTGAATCTTCTGAATCTGCATTTCAAATTAATCAGACCGCAAAAGAGTGTCTTGAATAGTTCTCAACTTATGACAATGTGATAATTTTGGTTGTCGTTTAATTATTAGTGCATCTAGCTAATTGACGAGACATTATTTTCGTCAACAGCTAAATTTCAAAGGCTAAAATAATTTCTTTCGCAATATTTCAATTCCGAATTCATCGATTGAGTGATTGATCATGCCGGGTCAAACTTCTTGAATCGGTGAGCGGCCATATTGTTCGACTAACTTTTACTTGAGTCCCTTACTAGAGGTTTCATCTTGGGCAATGTAAACTGTAAGTTCAACCTTAATAATGGTCATATTGATGAGTCATGAGACACTTTTTATGCCTATCTAGCAGTTGAAGCTTAACTGGGAAACTAACAGAATAATCATTCAGGCCTTTATACATTCCCAATTAATGATTGACGCAGAGGTGTTTTACATTTCGGCGAAATATTCTTTAAACAGGTCAACGATTTTAACAGGAAACTTTAAACAGGCCCATAATTCTATTTTTCAAGAAATCTTACGAATTTTTTTGCAAATTTGTCATGTAATGCTATTTGTTGCTTGATGAATAGAAATGCTATTTTTATGAAATTTCTAAATAGAGAGGAAGGACACTATTATTACCCAACAGTTTTCAAAAGACTCTCTTCTAAAAATATATGTGGTTGAGGGCTTTACTGGCATAAGAATATGGACAAAGTCCATAACATGTATGATACTTACGTGTATTTTTCTCAATGTATTAGTAATTCAATAATCACATCAATAAAAGTGCGATTTTTTAAAGTAAACCAAGTCACCAATATTCGAAGCATAGAATTTAAAACGAAACCTGCACGTTTATGAGCGGAGCCAACGAACGTAACGACTTGATTATTAAAGATTCCGTTGAGAAAATTTGATATCTCCTATCGTAATTTATTACGAGAGTTCTTTTTGTTCCCATTCCAAGTCTCTCTGCTTCTCCATTAATTTCTTTTTCATTCAACGGCGTCTCACATCCTTTTCCGACTTGTTAGCGGCCCGAACCGTTTGTAACGGAGAAATTTCAATTTAATTTGAGTTAATGACCACTTCAGGCCGCTAAAACCATGGCTTTTTTATGCACTCTTTAAGAATTAGTATTGTCACATGGCTGTCTTAGAAATAATTTTTTCTAGTGCATAATTAATTCCGCCCAAAGTACTTACTTTCTGCCGAACTTGTGCTGTTCCAATTATAATATATGTATCTAATCGCTCGCAGGCGAACAGATCATCACTTTAATTACTTTCGGACGAATTTATAACAGTACCGACCCAGGAAATACGTCACGAATGACCTGGTTGAAACTGGTTGTTTCAGTAATGCTATCCGATTAAATTAGTACTTCGAAAATAGAAACTCTAATACCATACCTCGAAGAATTTGTAGCTTGTTGGAAGAGTATGGGATTAAATCCTTCATAAGGAATAAACCACAAAGGGAGGATCATTAATATGCAAAAGTTATCGTGAAATATTAGTATTTCGTCGGAAATACGAAAAATATTCAACATTTAAATGTAATTAATGAAGATATTGTACTCTCATAATAACTTGGAAACATGATAGCGTATATTTAATATGATGAGTTGTGCAGATTATCTAAACGTTCTCTCACGGAAAAATTGGGTTAAGCAATGCAATAAATATTTTTGGTAAATTTAAATAACTAAAATTAAACACTTCTTATAAAGCAATCCAAATTTTTTATTTTATGAAACTTAAATGTGAAAAACGGAGATAATGTCCTGTTATACAAAAACAATAACCGTGTTTAATTAGAAAAAATGGAATTTGAGACTGTCCTTAATAACTTTTCTCAGGTAAATTCATCTCGCAGGTTTAAAAGTTATTCTTATTTTTTAATAATGAACAATAAAACTGAAATAACAGATTCAGTTAATGCCATATTGCAAATTACAATTTCTAGAATCGGTATTCCCCAGCCCAATAATATTTCGATGGTTGAGAACAGATGTGGGATATCTTCCAATCGTACTGCAGCAATTCCTCGCCAGGTGGGGGTCCATACCTTTACAGTAAACGCAAATATTCTGACCCCGAGAGTTCTCCTGCAGCAGTGAGGAGTATGCTGACCAAACGAGACTGCGTCAGAAGGTTGGGTGGTAATGATAAACCTAGCTAGTTCGGCTGTTTAGGATGGGCGTGCAGCAGCAGGGTTGGTGCTGGGGTCTGGACTACCAGGGTCCCAGTCACACTGCCTTGGCGGGCGTTGAGCTATGCGCGGAGTGGGTATCGGTCGGGCGGAGGCGTGCGTGACCGGGAATGCCGCCGTTTGATTTTCGACTGGCTTTTGCCCTCCTCCCCCCACCTTTGCTCCTTCCCTCGCACCACATCACACCACCCCCACCCTCCGTCCTCACCCGTTTCGGGCCGATTTGGAAGATCAATACGCAATCAATAAGCCACCGTCAGAAGTTTCGCCTTGAATGTCGGCAACCACCAAAGTACTCGACTGGTCGACGAGGTTGCCTATACTGCAGGAAAGTCGACGGATATAGTATACACCTCGGGGTTGTGTCGTCGATAGTCATGCTGCGATTATGATGATCTCGCGATTGCGAAAGGAAAAGAAATTTTGCAATGAGCGAATTGTCGCAATGGTAATTATAGTCCAACAAATCATGAAACTGGGAAGTAGAATTGAAACTTTGGGAATGAACAACAGTGCGGAATCGAAAGTGATTTCATTGGCGTCTGGATTTGGAAATTTTCCATCACGTCATCCTACAGTGAATGACGCAAACAATTTCTCATGCCTTTAGTCATAGTTGTTGCACAAAATAAGAAGTCCATGGGCGAAGGGGGAGGACGATGAGAGAGATAATAAGCGCAGTAAATGACAATTTGCAAATAATGAGTTAGAAAATCGGTATTTTTTAAATATTTTTTTCTTTCAATACTTTTTTAAAATAAATTCTAATTTGATTTTTTTTCAACTTCCCCATTGTATCGGATAATTGTCGCGTGCATAGAAAGAAATAAATCATCGGGTTGGTTTGGTGAACTACGGACAAAATGTAATAATATTACCTCGGTACCAAAACGAAAACTTCAGGGTGAAAGTTTAGGCATGGATCCAAATAAATTTAAATAATAATTCGAGGAAAACAACCTAAGACATGAAATCATAACATTGATATGCCTTTCAAATAAATCGAATTATCTGAATGAAAAATCACCATTGCGTAACTACAGAGAAGGAAGTCCCCTATTAAGGGGAAACATCACACTGTCATGGTATGTGCTTCAACTTTTTGTGGACACTACATCAGTACTTGAATCATCGCTACTTCCAACGTATTCCACATTAACATGTTTTCGCCCATTTACTCCAACCCATTCATACGGATGCGATTATTTAAAAAAAAGTGCTCACACAGGTAATTTCAAAATAGACTCTATTCAAGAAGAACTTTGATAGAGTGAAATAGATAGGGTAAGGAGAACATAGGACTAGATTGAAGAGATAGGAGACTAATCCGCATCCTGTACATGTCTCAGACTGCTCAGGTGTGAGTGTGGGATGGAGAGTCTAGATTGGCAGTGTTAGGAAGAGTTGTAAGGCATGGGGTAAGTCGTTTATCACCGGTGCTTTTCAAGGTATATGTGGAAGAAATGATTAAAGAGGGATGAGAAGAACTGAAGATAGAAATGAAAGCCGTTGGACAATTCACAAAATTAGTTATGTTTGTGGATGACGAAGCTTATTTGCCATCCACGAAAGAGAGTACATGCATTTCTGAGTGAATGGTAAATTCAGTTCAATAGCTATGGGACGCAAACATTTTAACTAAACAAAGGTTATATGTGTAGGGCAAAGTTACTTATGAGGTTATGTATGAGATTGCGTAAAAGGCTAAGAGGAAAGCTAGTTAAACCTTGAAGTAGGAGGTGATAAAATTGAACAAATAGATAATTTTATCTATCCTGGAATTATTTTGCATCAACATGGTCAAAGCAGTATATAAATATGACGTATTGCATCAGGCAAAGAGTCTCTCACGAGGAGGAAGGAGTTGATGAAAGGGATGTTGACTAAGGAAGTTAGGAAAGGCCTAGTAAACATTTTGACGCGTAGCTTGGTTTTGTATGGCACAGAAAATTGGTGATTGAAGCAGGATAATAGACCTAGATTTAAGGCTTTTGAAAAATGACTGTGGAGAAGGATGGAGAAGATGAAGTGGACAGAAAGAAACACAAACGAAGGTGGTGTATGGTGGCCAGAAGTATGGTGAAACGGGAGGAGAGAGGATTTTTGGGGGAAATCCAAAGGAGACAGGAAAGGTGGAATCAAAAAATTTTGATTGATGATAGAATGTTGAAGACTGTGATAGAGGAGAGAATATTGTGAAAACGAGGAACAGGCAGGAATAGGATAGGGATGTTGGACCGAATGAAGGGTGGAAGGAAATATGTGGAGTTGTAGAGGGGCTTAATATAGTGATGAATTTAAGGTTGTGTTTTCTTGGAGAGACAAGACAATAAAAATATAAAATATTATATATTATTATTGTAATATATATATTATAATATTTATTTATATATATATTATATGTATTATATTTATTAAAAATATATTATATATATAAATAAATAAATATATATATATATATATATATATATATATATTCCTATGTAACCACGTGAAGGTGGTCGAGCGGTTAGATTGCGGGGGGCCCACACTCCTCGTGAGTGCCACTATCTACCCCCGTTTGAACCCCTGCGTGTTCTTGTCACCATCATCTAATGGGTGCCTCTCCGGCCGCCTTGCAATGGCGTCCCAAGCCACCGGCAGTGGAAGGCACATTCAAGTGACTCCTAATCGCCTTAGGAGGAAGGGACCTGTCTGCGTTCTAGTGACAGCAGTGGGTGGGACTTCATTGCCTCCTTATTTCCTTCGTATTTTCCAACTCCCGTTCATGGCGTTCATATTTGATATGCTTTCCATTCGGATTTTCTCAGTGACCTAAATGTTACCTTTTACTTAAATGTGTAGCATTTGAGATATGGAATTGGAATCTGATTTATTGAAAATTCTCATAATATTATTCGGGTCAATGTAACTTAAATTTCCCTATCGTTTCTTGTAGAATTAAACTTTGAATTAAAGAAACGAAGGAGTACTGTGTGTGTGTTGGAGGAGGATAGGGGATTGTTGGGAGCAATCGAAAAAGTGTGGGAAAGATGTTTGCAGAGCATTTTCTTTGGTAGTGGGATGTTTTAAGACGTTGATAGTTACCTGTTAGACTGTGAAAAACTAGTCAAGGGAAATCAATAATATTCAATACGTTTTTGTCCCCATTAGCCACTTTAATGCTCCTAAGGATCCGATAGTCAACTTAAAAGTACGACCCTCATGCCCTTAGAAATTCAATATTTTTGAGGTATTGTGCGATAAGTGTTTTATATCTCAGATAGGTCTCCCATATATCCAAACTGAATTATATCATTTTTCATTGGTATTGGTTGCATATTTAAATGCCTCGTATAATGCTAATCTCACTCTCTATCCGTCCGGATATTTTTCTCTTCGGGATTTTGATTTCCGGATGCGCGGACGCACACACACACTTGCACGTACGCACGCACGCACCCCCGGGGCATATTCGCATCCACTTCATGCGACCTAACTGCAACGACGCGCATTAGTTCCACGCTAAGCCCACAGGTGGAACCAACGCATCGCTCCCGTCCAGCGACATTGATACGAAACCAACTCTCGGATGAGAGTAATCCGGCCCAATCAATCAATCAATCCCCTTCAGGACGCAAGTGCGGTCCGAATAAATGAATGCTTCCTACTTCAGCCAATGATTTTAAATGCGAAAATACTTCCCAGCCGCCGAATATTTACAAATTCGTTCGAGAAAAGATACACCGCTAGTTGAGCAACACAACCCTCTTAAGCTCAACATGTCCGGAGCAACACTGACCGAACTCGGGACTCGGAGGGCACCCTTTCGGCCCGAGGGTCCGAGCCAATCGAACCCCGTCCACCCTGAGGCAGGGTCGCGAATGTATGACTGGAAAGAAAATCTCCACCCATCTCTTAACGGGAAGATGCTCTATTCTTCATGTATAAATTACGCGTATCATAAGCGTAGCGCGGTTAGTTAAGTAGTCCACTCTTAAATTCCGCTTTTTACGAATAAAAAAGTGACGGTGACCTACACTTGACAAGGGATTCGTATCTCCCTCTCATTATGCAACACCTCTCCATTCTGCACTTCCTCTCTCATTCTGCAACAGCATTTCAAACGTTCTCTCCATGGTTTTAACATATTCGTCGTTTTAAAAAAATTTTCTGTTTTACTTTCCTTGACGTGAGCACAAAAATCTTTGTTAAACCTTGAAAAATTTGATAAAATTAGTAGTCTCCGTCGTAACTTTATAGAATTTGCATAACTCATTGAAATGAAATGAAATTATTGACTTTTTAATTCCACACACTTTATTGAAAATCACGAACCAGGTTTTGCCGTTGAACGTCATCATCAGGTTTAAATGATGACGTTCAGCGTATAAACCTGGGACGCGTTTTTTTTCAATCAAGTGTGTGTAATTACAAAGTCAATAATTTCATTTCATTTCAACTTGAACCATTTTTCAGGCGGGACAGGCAGGCGTATTTTATCTCCTTTTTAGCCACTCCTTTCTGATCGGCAGTTTTTGACGCTTCTTTGCGCAGTTGGATGCCATGCAGAGTGAGGAGCGCCTCTATCCCTTTCAACGTGAAATGCCTTTTTCCTCGAGAGAGCGCTCGCTGACGA
The DNA here is from genome assembly GCF_022747635.1 of Hetaerina americana. Taxonomy (NCBI): domain Eukaryota; kingdom Metazoa; phylum Arthropoda; class Insecta; order Odonata; family Calopterygidae; genus Hetaerina; species Hetaerina americana. Next base: position 1,989,702 of record NW_027287052.1, on the reverse strand, counting down.
AACAGCGCGTGGATAAACGTAATCAATGCCCCGACAAAGTGCGCATTTTCACTCGTAGAGATCTTTTTAATGGCCGAATTATTTTGTGACATGTCTTTTTGGACACGCGAGGCAAGGAGACTAGCGTGACAAAGTCGAACACAATCCGCGCCTCCACGGTGGAGGCAAGACGAAAGAGGGAAAGAGAGAGAGATAGATAGATAGAGAGACACTCCCCTCTCTCCTCACCTCCATTGCATGATTGCAGTGATTGATTTGATCACCCACACCTCTGACCACCCCTGCTTCTTCTCTCAAAAAATAACTCCCATTCCTAACTCCGGGAGCCTCGTCGCGCATAGAAGACTATCGACAATATCCAGCCCCATGGTGAAACGTGTCAACCTCGATCGACCTGCTCAATTCCACTTTCTCCGTGTTTTCCTCCCCCCAAAATAAGAATAAAAGGGCGTCTATTGGCCGGTTTGGCCGAAGATAAGACGGGAAACAAAATCCTTACTTATTTTAAGGCCAGCGCTATCTCAGAAAGGAACAGCCAGCGGTTACGTGAGCAGTCTCCCTCTTCCGAATATCTCTCCCATCTCTGGTTCCCAGCCATCGATTTAATAAACTCCCTCGGGGTCGCGCGGTTGCCATGGATACAAAACAAAAGCCTTTCACAAATACTTAAATTATACCCTTATACGGGACCTTCTGGGCCTTATATACTGGAATGAAAATATGCGATTTATACTCTTAAATATCGCAGTTAGGGATATTAAGTGACCTCCTCGGCCCGAGATAAAGCACAACACCCCTCCGTCCGTTCTTATCGGCCGAGGAACGTGGGGTGGGAGGGCTTAAAAAAGGCATGTTACACCTGAGGCAGGAACGAGATTAATGGAAAAGCAATCAGCACACGGGGATGAAGAACCACTGAATATAGCACTGTATTCCGGCCAGGCAGCGTACAAAATATAAAAAGGGATGTAATATTAGGGAAAATTGAGTATTACAGCGATTTTTTAAAAAATAATGGATACGTGAGGTCTTGAAGGTCGTACTCCTGATTTTCATATCGAATTCTTGAGAGTCCTCAAGGGTCTTACATTCAGGAGGAAATGAAAAATTAAAGAAATTCTTCCAGCAATCAGAAGTTCAATTCTGCATGAAACGAAAGATATAGTGAAGATTTATTGAACCCATGACTTTTGAGGAGAATTTGCGATGAATCAGAATAAAAGGTAATTCGCGCATTTATCTATAAATTGTGGAAACTTAACGCGTTGATTTTCTTTTAAAACTGAAATTGCCTGCATTTTCTATGAGCTAACCTGCGCTGTGCATACAATAAAAAGTGTTGGAGCACGAAAAATATGTATCCAGATATTTGAAATATCTATGTGTGGCTCATGTGTGGGATGAAGTTTGGCCACACATGAGTATAGGGTAAATGAAAAAAAGGGTAAGGATACATATACAGACGAACTTACGTGATAAGTTGTTCATATTGTACATATTTATGTATCTTCGAAAACAAACGCTCTTCAGCGACGAGACAGATATATGTATAAACTCTGGTTCATAACTTTATTATTATATATAGAAAATTTAATATGAACACACAAAGAAAGGACGTGAACAAATATTTTTGACGTTTCGACGGGCAGGCCTTCATCATCAGAATCTAAAACTGAAGCGCCAAATATATTTGTTATTGTCCTTTATATATATATATATATATATATATATATATATATATATATATATATATATAAAATATATATTTCTGGGTCGCAGTAGTCCAGGGGGTAGAGCGTTGGACTAATGACTGGAGGGATCCGGATTCGATTCCCGGGCAAGTCTATAGGCACCTGCAGCTCCACCCAAGCTATGTGATTTTTCGGGTACCAGATCTTCATGAGGCACAGGGATAGGAACAGGCAACCCTACTTTGATGTGTGAATTCCACAGGCCTTCGGGCATAGTATTGGGTGGACTCAACCATCACCTACCAAACCGACCTTCGGGTTGATTACTGTGTTTATGGTTATGGTGTTTAAATATATATATATATATATATATATATATATATATATATATATATATATAACATATCCCAGTATTCATTTATCCCCTAATATAAAATATATTTTTGTTAGAGTATGTGTGCGTATAATGTTTTAATTAATTGTTCATACATAATTTCGATTGGATTTGAAT